>NC_060195.1:44483512-44736012 GCF_021184085.1 Oncorhynchus gorbuscha
GCCTGGACGATAGGGGACATAGAGAGTCAAAGGATGCAGAAAGGGAGGAGAGGAGGGTTGAGGAGGCAGAATCAGGAGATAGGTTGGAGAAGGTTTGAGCAGAGGGAAGAGATGATAGGATGGAAGAGGAGAGAGTAGCGGGGGAGAGAGAGCGAAGGTTGGGACGGCGCGATACCATCCGAGTAGGGGCAGTGTGGGAAGTGTTGGATGAGAGCGAGAGGGAAAAGGATACAAGGTAGTGGTCGGAGACTTGGAGGGGAGTTGCAATGAGGTTAGTGGAAGAACAGCATCTAGTAAAGATGAGGTCGAGCGTATTGCCTGCCTTGTGAGTAGGGGGAAGGTGAGAGGGGAGAGAATGACCACATGGGAGAGATAAGGATCCCTATGCCACCACCCCGCTGACCAGAAGCTCTCGGGTGTGCGAGAACACGTGGGCGGACGAAGAGAGAGCAGTAGGAGTAGCAGTGTTATCTGTGGTGATCCATGTTTCTGTCAGTGCCAAGAAGTCGAGGGACTGGAGGGAGGCATAGGCTGAGATGAACTCTGCCTTGTTGGCTGCAGATCGGCAGTTCCAGAGGCTACCGGAGACCTGGAACTCCACGTGGGTCGTGCGCGCTGGGACCACCAGATTAGGGTGGCAGCGGCCACGCGGTGTGGAGCGTTTGTATGGTCTGTGCAGAGAGGAGAGAACAGGGATAGACAGACACATAGTTGACAGGCTACAGAAGAGGCTACGCTAATGCAAGGAGATTGGAATGACAAGTGGACTACACGCCTCGAATGTTCAGAAAGTTAAGCTTACGTAGCAAGAATCTTATTGACTAAAATTATTAAAAATGATACAGTACTGCTGAAATAGGCTAGCTGGCAGTGGCTGCGTTGTTGACTTTGTAGGCTAGCTGACAGTGGCTGCGTTGTTGACACTACACTAATCAAGTCGTTCCGTTGAGTGTAGTAGTTTCTACAGTGCTGCTATTCGGGGCTAGCTGGCTAGCTAGCAGTGTTGATTACGTTACGTTGCGTTAAAAGAACGACAATAGCTGGCTAGCTAACCTAGAAAATCGCTCTAGACTACACAATTATCTTTGATACACAGACGGCTATGTAGCTAGCTATGTAGCTAGCTACGATCAAACAAATCAAACCGTTGTGCTGTAATGAAATGAAATGAAAAATGTGATACTACCTGTGGAGCGAAGCGGAATGCGACCGGGTTGTTGAGTGCGGAAGTTCTATTCAGTAGACGTTGGCTAGCTGTTGGCTATTTATGCTGCAGTAGTTTATGTGTCGGGGGGCTAGGGTCAGTTTGTTATATCTGGAGTACTTCTCCTGTCCTATTCGGTGTCCTGTGTGAATTTAAGTGTGCTCTCTCTAATTATCTCTTTCTCTCTTTCTTTCTCTCTCTCGGAGGACCTGAGCCCTAGGACCATGCCTCAGGACTACCTGACATGATGACTCCTTGCTGTCCCCAGTCCACCTGGCCGTGCTGCTGCTCCAGTTTCAACTGTTCTGCCTTATTATTATTGGACCATGCTGGTCATTTATGAACATTTGAACATCTTGGCCATGTTCTGTTATAATCTCCACCCGGCACAGCCAGAAGAGGACTGGCCACCCCAATAGCCTTGTTCCTCTCTAGGTTTCTTCCTAGGTTTGGGCCTTTCTAGGGAGTTTTTCCTAGCCACCGTGCTTCTACACCTGCATTGCTTGCTGTTTGGGGTTTTAGGCTGGGTTTCTGTACAGCACTTTGACGCTGGACTCGGCGAGCTGGGACGAGAACAGAGGAGGCTGGTACCCGAGGCTACACTGAAAAGGAGATAGCCCGGTCGCAGACGAAGGAAGCGAGTTGTGAGCGTATTCTGCCCAGGGGAGCTGTTCTGCCCAAGACGCAGGGTTACGAAAAGAAAGACTGCATAAGATGCGACCAATAGTCTGATTGGCCCGTTCTGCTTGACCGTTAGACTGGGGGTGAACACCGGAAGAGAGACTGACGGAAGCCCCAATCAAACGGCAAAACTCCCTCCAAAATTGAGACGTGAATTGCGGAACCCTGTCCGAAACAACGTCTGACGGAAGACCATGAATTCTGAAAACATTCTCAATGATGATATGTGCCGTCTCCTTAGCAGAAGGAAGCTTAGCGAGGGGAATAAAATGAGCCGCCTTAGAGAACCTATCGACAACCGTTAGAATAACAGTCTTCCCCGCTGACGAAGGCAGTCCGGTAATAAAGTCTAAGGCGATGTGAGACCACGGTCGAGAGGGAATGGAAAGAGGTCTGAGACGGCCGGCAGGAGGGGAGTTACCGGACTTAGTCTGCGCGCAGTCTGAACAAGCAGCCATGAAACGACACGTGTCACGCTCCTGAGTGGGCCACCAAAAACGCTGGCGAATAGAGGCAAGCGTACCCCGAACGCCGGGGTGGCCGGCTAACTTGGCAGAGTGAGCCCACTGAAGAACGGCCAGACGAGTAGGAACGGGAACGAAAAGAAGGTTCCTAGGACAAGCGCGCGGCGACGGAGTGAGAGTGAGTGCTTGCTTTACCTGCCTCTCAATTCCCCAGACAGTCAACCCGACAACACGCCCCTCAGGGAGAATCCCCTCGGGGTCGGTGGAGGCTACAGAAGAACTGAAGAGATGGGATAAAGCATCAGGCTTGGTGTTCTTAGAGCCCGGACGATAAGAAATAACGAACTCGAAACGAGCGAAAAACAACGCCCAACGAGCCTGACGCGCATTAAGTCGGTTGGCAGAACGGATGTACTCAAGATTCCTATGGTCAGTCCAAACGACAAAAGGAACGGTCGCCCCCTCCAACCACTGTCGCCATTCGCCTAGGGCTAAGCGGATGGCGAGCAGTTCGCGGTTTCCCACATCATAGTTACGTTCCGACGGCGACAGGCGGTGAGAAAAATACGCACAAGGGTGGACCTTGTCGTCAGAAGGGGAGCGCTGGGAAAGAATGGCTCCCACTCCTCTGACGCGTCAACCTCGACAATGAACTGTCTAGAGACGTCAGGCGTAACAAGGATAGATGCGGATGTAAAACGCTTCTTGAGGAGATCAAAAGCTCCCTGGGCAGAAACGGACCACTTAAAGCACGTCTTGACAGAAGTAAGGGCTGTGAGAGGAGCTGCCACCTGACCGAAATTACGGATGAAACGACGATAGAAATTTGCGAAGCCGAGAAAGCGCTGCAGCTCGACACGTGACTTAGGGACGGGCCAATCGCTGACAGCTTGGACCTTAGCGGGATCCATCTTAATGCCTTCAGCGGAAATAACAGAACTGAGAAATGTGACGGAGGAGGCATGAAAAGAGCACTTCTCAGCCTTTACATAAAGACAATTCTCTAAAAGGTGCTGGAGGACACGTCGAACGTGCTGAACATGAATCTGGAGTAACGGTGAAAAAATCAGGATATCGTCAAGGTAAACGAAAACAAAGATGTTCAGCATGTCTCTCAGTACATCATTCACTAATGCCTGAAAGACAGCTGGAGCGTTAACGAGTGTCCCGTCCTTTTTCTTTTTCTTAACAAAAAAAACCCCCGCTCCGGCGGGAGAGGAGGAGGGGACTACGGTACCGGCGTCGAGAGCTACAGACAAATCATCTTCGAGAGCCTTACGTTCGGGAGCCGACAGAGAGTATAGTCTACCCCGGGGGGGGGAGTGGTTCCCGGAAGGAGATCAATACTACAATCATACGACCGGTGCGGAGGAAGGGAGTTGGCCCTGGACTGACTGAACACCGTGCGCAGATCGTGATATTCCTCCGGCACCCCTGTCAAATCACCAGGCTCCTCCTGTGAAGAAGAGACAGAGGAAACAGGAGGGATAGCAGACATTAAACACTTCACATGACAAGAGACGTTCCAGGAGAGGATAGAATTACTAGACCAATTAATAGAAGGATTATGACACACTAGCCAGGGATGGCCCAAAACAACAGGTGTAAAAGGTGAACGAAAAATTAAAAAAGAAATGGTTTCGCTATGATTACCAGAGACAGTGAGGGTTAAAGGTAGCGTTTCACGCTGAATCCTGGGGAGAGGACTACCATCCAAGGCGAACAAGACCGTGGGCTCCCCTAACCGTCTGAGAGGAATGTCATGTTCCCGAGCCCAGGCTTCGTCCATAAAACAGCCCTCCGCCCCAGAGTCTATCAAGGCACTGCAGGAAGCTGCCGAACCGGTCCAGCGTAGATGGACCGACAAGGTAGTACAGGATCTTGAAGGAGAGACCTGAATAGTAGCGCTCACCAGTAGCCCTCCGCTTACTGATGAGCTCTGGCCTTTTACTGGACATGAAGTGACAAAATGACCAGCGGAACCGCAATAGAGACAGAGGCGGTTGGTGATTCTCCGTTCCCTCTCCTTAGTCGAGATGCGAATACCCCCCAGCTGCATAGGCTCAGCACCCGAGCCAGTGGAGGAAGATGGTAGTGATGCGGAGAGGGGGGCAACGGATAACGCGAGCTCCCTTTCACGAGCTTGGTGACGAAGATCAACCCGTCGTTCTATGCGAATAGCAAGTTCAATCAAGTAATCCACGCTGGAAGGAAGCTCCCGGGAGAGAATCTCATCCTTTACCTCCGCGCGGAGACCCTCCAGAAAACGAGCGAGCAAAGACGGCTCGTTCCAGTCACTGGAGACAGCAAGAGTGCGAAACTCTATAGAGTAATCAGTTATGGATCGATTACCTTGACATAGGGAAGACAGGGCCCTGGAAGCTTCTTCCCCAAAAACAGAACGATCAAAAACCCGTATCATCTCCTCCTTAAAGTTCTGATACTGGTTAGTACACTCAGCCCTCGCCTCCCAGATTACCGTGCCCCACTCACGAGCCTGTCCAGTAAGGAGAGATATGACGTAGGCGATACGAGCTGTGCCCCTGGAGTACGTGTTGGGCTGGAGAGAAAACACAATATCACACTGGGTGAGGAACGAGCGGCATTCAGTGGGCTCCCCAGAGTAACACGGCGGGTTATTAATTCTGGGCTCCGGAGACTCGGAAGCTCTGGAAGTGGCCGGTGGATCGAGGTGGAGATGGTGAATATGTTTCGAGAGGTCAGAGACTTGGGCGGCCAGGGTCTCAACGGCATGTCGAGCAACAGACAATTCCTGCTCGTGTCTGCCTAGCATCGCTCCCTGGATCTCGACGGCTGAGTGAAGAGGATCCGAAGTCGCTGGGTCATTCTTGGTCATATTCTTCTGTTATGCAGGTGAGTGAGGACCCAAAAGCGACTTAACAGTTTATTAAAGTCCAAACAGGGAAAACATAATCCTCAATCCTTTACAGGAGATGTCCAAACAGGGAAAACATAAATCCTCTAGTTGTTGAGGAGAATAGCACGACAAGCGGCAACAGACTGCAGGTCCCTTCGGGTAGGCGCGGGCTGTAGCGGACTGAGATACCTGCTCACACGCAGCATCTGATGAAAAGGCAAAACACGACAGGACAGAACAAGGACACAGCAAACAAGAATCCGACAAGGACAGAGGCAGAAACCGAGAGAGAAATAGAGACCTAATCAGAGGGCAAAATAGGGGACAGGTGTGAGAGAGTAAACGAGGTCGTTAGGAGAATGAGGAACAGCTGGGAGCAGGAACGGAACGATAGAGAGAGAGAGGGATAGAGAGAGAGAAAGAAACCTAATACGACCAGCAGGGGGAAACGAAGAGAAGAGAAAGCACAGGGACAAGACATGACAATACATGACAATACATGACACCTTGACTTGTTCCACATTTCGTTGTGTTACAGCCTGAATTTAAAATGGCATAAATGTAGATTTTGTTTTGTGTGTCACTGGCCTACACACAATACCCCATAATGTCAAAGTGGAATTTAGTTCTTAGAAAGTTTTACAAATTTAATAGAAAATGAAAAGCTGAAATGTCTGAAGTCAATAACTGTTCAACCCCTTTGTTATGGCAAGCCCAAAGGAGTAACAATTTGCTTAACTAGTTGCATAATAAGTTCCATGGACTCAATCTGTGTGAAAGAATACTCTATACTGTATATACAAACGTATGTGGACACAGCTTCAAATTAGTGGATTCAGCTATTTCAGCCACACCCGTTGCTGACAGGTGTAAAATCAAGCACACAGCCATGAAATCTCCAAGGACAAACATTGGCAGCAGAATGGCCTTACTGAAAAGCTCAGCGACTTTCAACGTGGCACCGTCAAAGGATTCCATCTTTCCAACAAGTCAGTTCGTCAAATTTCTGCTCAGCTACTCCGGACAACTGTAAATGCTGTTATTGTGAAGTGGAATCCTCTAGGAGCACAGCGGCTCAGCCGTGAAGTGGCAGGCCACACAAGCTCACAGAACGGGATCACCGAGCTTGTGCATAGCGCTTAACAATTGTCTGTCCTCAGTTGCAATACTCATTACCGAGTTCCAACCTGCCTCTAGATGAAGCATCATCAAGAGAACTGTCTGTCAAGAGCTTCATGAGCTTCAAGGCCGAACAGCTGCACACAATCCAAAGGTTACCCTGAAAAATGCCAAGCGTCAGCTGGGGGGGTGGAAATTCGTTCTCTGCAGTGAAGAAACACGCTTCCACATCTGGCAGTCGAATGGACAAATCTGGGTTTGGCGGATGCCAGGAAAAAAGCTACCTGCCCAAATGCAAACTGCCAACTGTGAAGTTTGGTGGAGGCGGAATAATGGTCTGGGGCTGTTTTTCATGGTTCGGGCTAGGTCCCTTAGTTTCATTGAAGGGAAATCTTAATTCTATACCCTACAATGACATTCTAGATGATTCTGTGCTTCCAAATTTGTGGCAACAGTTTGGAGAAGGCCCTTTCCTGTTTCAGCATGACAATGCCCATGTGCACAAAGCAAGGTTCATGCAGAAAATGTTTGTCAAGATCGGTGTGGGGAAGAACTTGACTGGCCTGCACAGAGCCCTGACTTCAACCCATCGAACACCTTTGAGGTGAATTGGAACGCCGACTACCAACCAGGCCTCATCAATGCCCGACCTCACTATTGCACTTGTGGCTGAATGGAAGCAAGTCCCCGCAGCAATTTTCCAACATCTAGTGGAAAGCCTTTCCAGAAGTGGAAGATGTTATAGCAGCAAAGGGGGGACCAACTCCATATTAATGCCCATGATTTTGGAATGATTTTGGAATCCACATACTTTTGGTCATGTAGTGTAGCAAATCAACTAACTTTTTGTCCTGAATACAAATTGTTATGTTTCAATCCAACACATTACTGAGTATCACTCTCCATATCTGCAAGCATATTGGTAGCTGCATCATGTTATGGGTATGCTTGTAATCGTTAAGGTCTCAGGATAAATATTAAACGTTATGGCACATTAAAAATCCTAGAGGAAAACCTGGGACAGTCTGCTTTCACCAGAGACTGGGAGACGAATGCACCTTTCAGCAGGACAATAACCTAAAACAATGCCAAATCTACACTGGAGTTACTTACCAAGAAGACAGTGAATGTTCCTGAATGGTCAAGTTACAGTTTTGACTTAAATCTACTTGAAAATGTTATGATAAGACTTGAAAATAGTTGTGTCGCAATGATCAAAAACCAATTTGACAGAGCTCGAAAAATGTAAAAAAGAATAATTGGCAAATGTTGCACGATCCAGGTGTGGAAATCTCCTAGAGACTTACCCAGAAAGACTCACAGCTGTGATCACTGCCAAAGGTGCTTATACAAAGTATTGACTCAGAGATGTGAATACTTATGTGAATTAGATATTTCTGATTTTCATTTTCAGTACATTTGCAAACATTTCCAAAAATATGGTCATTATGAAATGAGTCTTTATAGTGTGTAGATGGGTGACAAAAAAAACATTGAATCCATCTTGAATTCAAGCTGTAACAAATCAAAATGTGAAATAAATCAAGGTGTATGAATAATTTCTAAAGGCAATGTATAGCCTAGGGTATCAAGCTTTGGTTGATTTAAAAATTTAATCTTAAAGTGAATTATTAATATATTGGATTTATGCCTCCATCTCCACCAAAAATCTAAGTTATTAGATCAAAATAAAGTCAAACTGTTTAAAGTGCATTTAATGTTGGATTTGCTTTGATTTAGTTCTATTCTTTGACCATATTTAGTTGAGAGACTAATGTAGACGCAGGGCGTTAGAAAGCAGGTGCATTTGGAGAATGTATTGTAAATGAACACATAATGATACAACAACAAGAGAAGTGTCTGGACATGAGAACATAAACAGAGACAATAACGCCTGATGGGAAATGACAACGGAGTGACAACGGAGTGATGTATACAGTGGGACTAATCAGGGAAGTGATATGGTCCAGGTGTGCTTAATAATGAGGTGCAGGTGTGGGTAATCAAGGGTTTCCATGTGTGCATAGTGATGGGTTGCGAGGACCAGTGGTTAGTAGACGTGATGTCAAGCGCCAGACAGGGGGAGTAGACTTGGTGGTATCCCCCTCCCGACGCACGGCTCTAGCCGCTGCACGACGCTGACCAGGAGGACGGTGGAGGTGGAATTCTCGGATGATGTTGGGATCTAGAATGTCGTCCACCGGAACTCAACACCACTCCTCTGGACCCTAACCCTCCAAGTCCACCAGGTACTGAAGCCGACCTCCAAGACATCTAGAGTCCAGAAGGGATCTGCATCATAGGCAGGACCTCCCTCAATGTTCAGAGGAGGTAGAGGGGTGTCGTGGTGAGCGGCTTCAGGCAGGGGACCAGGAACCACCGGCCTGAGGAGAGAAACATGACAAGAAGATGATATCTGGTAGTTAGTGGGGAGCTGTAAGATATAAGTCACCTTGTTGATCCTCCGGAGGACCTTGAATAGCCCCACAAACCGGGGGCTCAACTTCTTGCAGGGCAGGTGTAGTGGGAGGTTCCTGGTGGAGAGGCACTGTGGTGGCGATCCGCCTGCTCCTTCTGGCAACGTACGGCACTCTGAAGCCTAGCATAAGCATCACTCCAAACTTTCTCTGCACGCCGGAACCATTTGTCCATTGCAGGGGCTTCGGTCTGGCTCGGAGTGCAGAGAATAACACAGGACACAAGAGTAAGCCCGGTGGAGGAGTGACGTAATGAATTCTGTCCGTATTTCGCCAAAGGAACTCCCCTTGCCAGGTCCTGGCAGTGACTCCTCAGAAACCTCCCCAGCTCCTGGTTCATCCTCTCCACCTGCCCATTGGACTGAGGCCAGTACCCGGAAGTGAGGCTGACCGTGACCCCCAGGTTCTCCATGAAAGCCTTCCATACCCGTGACGTAATTTGGGGGCCATGGTAGGAGACAAAATCTTCTGGAAGGCCGTAGTGCCAGAAAGACCAGCTGGAACAGTGCCTCAGCGACCTGCAGAGCGGTACAGTGACCAGAGAGGAATAAACCGGCATGATTTTGAAAATCTGTCCACAACCACCAGAATGGTGGTGAAACCGTCAGAGGGGAGATCGGTAACAAAGTCAATGAACAGATAAGACCAGGGATGCTGAGGCACGGGAAGGGGAAGGAGCTCCTCTGTGTTTGGACACATACTGAATATGAGTTGATATTGTGAGCCACGTCCTGCACCAAGGTGGTCCACCCGTTTTTCTCAGAAATGGAGTGAATAGTTCGAGTGATACTTGGGTGTCCAGTGGTGAGTGATGTGCGCGCCCAGGTCAACAGCCTATCCCTTACCTCCGAGGATACGTAGATGCGTTCAGGAGGGCAGGTAGAGGGCTCGTATTCCCTCTCCAGAGCCTGGCAGATGTCCAAGTCCATGTCCCAAAACACAGGGACAATGACATGGGAGGGATAGGCTTGAGGCTGGGGGGTACTAACCTGACTCTCAACAGACGTGGAACCACAAGGTGAGGTAAAGCAGGTCCTCCGGCATCCTGGTGCCCAGGTGATGGTTCTTATCCTTGACCAGGAGATGGTGGGGTTACGACGTTGACGTCACGGGAGGCCGAGGACGACTTTGTTTGTGGGTGCAGTGATGCTGAGGAAGGGAAGTATTTCCTGGTGCATAGGTCCCACAGTGAAGTCGAGTGGTGCTGTGATGTGTGCGACAGTCCTGGATCTCAGTGGTACACCATCCAATACTTGAACCGGAAATGGAGAGAGGAGTGGATTTTCATTGAGGAGGCAAGGGCCTGGTCAATGAAATTCCCTGTGGCATAGGAGTCCTCTTAAAAACCTTGTGTATGTGACACATGCTAACCATGTGTATGTGACATACAATTTGATTTGATTTGAACAGTAGATACAACATGTGCGGGACAGCCAGCTAGTGATATGGATATTAGAAAGGAGATGGATGATAAAGGGGCTGTCCTTCTGCCCTTGTGGACACCGGGTTGGGACATATCGGACACAGCTAAAGCTGGTGCCCCTCCTGTCCGCAATAGGGACAGAGCCCCAGATGTCTCCGACGGTCGCTCAGCTACATGGAGACCCTGAACCATGAGTTCAGGCTCTGACTCAGATTGGTCAACAAAGAAGGGAGAGTGGTGATGGTGGTACCGACACTCCTGCCGACGTTATCCAGAAATATGTCCATCACGATATGTGCGTCCAAGGAGAGGGTTTCATCTTGGCACGCCAACTCTGTCTGGATATCATCGCACAACCCTCTTCGGAATAGGGTGCTGAGCGCCGGCTCATTCCATCCACTGGAAGCTGCCACTGTCCTGAAGGTGAGGTTGTACAGAGACAAGAACGCCTGATGGGATATGACCGAGAGGGATATATATAGTGGGAGTAATCAGAGAAGTGATAAGGTCCAGGTGTGGCTAATAATCAGGTGTGCATAGTGATGGGTTGCCATGACCGGTGGTTAGTAGACAGGTGACGTAGAGCACCGGAGCGGGAGTAGATGTGACATAGACAACAAATTATTAATTTGTAGACAAACTGGTATCCATGAGTTCACCTGACTCTGGGGAATATACTGAATAAAATATACATTCAACATGTAAAGTGTTGGTCCCATGTTTCATGAGCTAAAATAAAAGACCACCGAAATGTTCCATATGCACAAAAAAATATATTTCTCTACATAAGCTGCCTCCAACATCGCTTTAGAGAAGTTGGCAGTACATCCAACCAAATGTAAGTTTCTGCACAAACTATCATAAACGTCTCAGGGAAGCTCATCTGCTTGCTCATTGTCCTAACCAGGGTCTTGACCTGACTGCAGTTTGGCTTCGTGACCAACTTTAGTGAGAAAATGCTCACCTTCAGTAGCCACTGGCATGCTGGTGCCAAGCTACAGACAACGAACACAATTGCATTTTATTGATGGCAATTTGAATGCAGAAAGACCACAAAATACTGAGGCCCATTGTCGTCCCATTCATCCGCCGCCATCACCTCATGTTTCAGCAGGATAATGCATGGCCCCATGTCGCAGGGATCTGTACACAATTCCTGGAAGCTGAAAATGTCCCAATTGTTCCATGGCCTGCATACTCAACCAGACATGTCACCCATTGCACATGTTTGGGATGCTCTGGATTGACGTGTACGACAGGGTGTCCCAGTTCCCGCCAATATCCAGTAATTTTTCACAGACATTGAAGAGGAGTGGGACAACATTCCACAGGCCACAATCAACAGCCTGATTAACTCTATGCGAAGGAGACGTGTTATGAGTTATTATGAACTGTAACTCAATAAAATATTTGAAATAGTTGCATGTTGCGTTTATATTTTTGTTCATTGTAGATAAAGTGCCTCATTGCCAAAATCCTGAAATGTCCTTTTAACATGAGTAACACTTCCATGGCCACATTTTGAGGCTACTGTATAAATGTCTTCTTATGTAATCCTAGGAAGCGTGCATGTTGCAGGTCTTTGGCTATCTTCACAATTCCTACAATAATCTGCACAGAATCTCAAACAGCCATGATTACTTGCACTATGTACTTTTAATGCAATCTCAACCACAATCCAAGTAATTTGGCTGTGCTATTAGATGAAGAACAGTGATAACACATTAGGTTGTTGAATAAATACAAAATATCTAACACTGTATTCCCATTTGAACTTTGTTGTACTTTTAAATGGTTGAAAGTGCAGTGATAACACATCTGGATGACAATGAAACAAAAAAACAGACATCGTTCAGATGGTTGAATGCATAGTGATAAGTCATTGGGATTTCAACAAACTTCTGGCCGTCTTTTTGAGTGGGTGAATTTACATTTAACAACCGACAAGCACATATCTGTCATATATTACAGAGTTGTAAAGCATAGAAACGGCAAAGGGTGTATAAAATGAGACACCAAATTAGGGGGTCCTGGGGGTGAAATCTGTTTCATGCTCAATACTTCCAACTGGGGATATAGCCTTTCAAAGAACACCAAAGCGCTTTGTCATTGGTAAGGCAAGTCATTTTCTGTACATTCTTGTCTATCCACTTGTCTATCCAGTTGATCTTTTGATGGGACTCCTCGCAAGGCACTATTTTCTGAAGAGGATGAACACAAAGCGAGGAGTGATAAAGGAATCCATGAATGGGTTTGTAAATTGGGAGATCAAAGGGTAGGAGCGCGACCTGACAAATCACTCATGGGGCCTGACCATCAAATTGCCTCTGTTCAAGTCATTCATCTTCCCCGCGGATTCTGCCATGTGCCCCTGACGCCTCCTAAAGAGATACATGTCTTGCTAATGTTTTTAATCTATTCGTGGGGAGAAAACGCCTGATTAAACTCTCACCCTTTTTTGTGTTTGTATGACAATTATCTTAGATTCTGATGCTATGATTGGGCAACAGGCAAATGTGAAGCTGACAATCACAAGCGTTTGCATTCTCTTTTTCTTTGTTTTCCTTTTTCTCTCTCTCTCTCTCTCTCTCTCTCTCTCTCTCTCTCTCTCTCTCTCCCTTTCACATTGAAATGAAAAGCTGTTCTTATTTTATTATTCAACAGACATAGTAGAAGCCAGAAAATAGTTGGAATACTGTGACTGTAAAAATGGCTTATGAGTTGCTACACCTGCCACTGTTGAGTCCCCTGGAAACTGGGGATGGTGGCTACGTGAGTTTTGACACATCCACTGACCCACCTCTCTCTCTCTCTCTCTCTCTCTCTCTCTCTCTCTCTCTCTCTCTCTCTCTCTCTCTCTCTCTCTCTCTCTCTCTCTCTCTCTCCTCCAATCATGCCTTGTAGCCAACAGCTCCATGGTAACAACCTGCAATGGAGGAAAGGAGTGATGGAGGATGGATGGAATCCCGTGTTAAGGGAAGTGGAGCTGTGTTGAGACCAGAGTCGTGGAATGGGGTGTGAAGATATGCTAGTGGAGGCAAAATGGATGAGGATAGGAAACAAGGGAAGAGAAAAGGAGGAGGACGGGGGGTGGAAGCACTGATGATGGAGGTGGATCAGGTTGAGATGAGGCTGTGGAATGGATTGAGAGGAGGTGATGGTGGAATCACAATCAAGGGGAGGGGGAGAATATGAAATTAGTGAAGGGAAAATAAGGAGGATGGGGAGGGAAATAAGGATGGTGTTTGTTGGCAGCAGCACTTGTGCTGACAGCATAATTTTCCCTGAGCGTAAAGCTGCACATCTAGGCTTGCTTGGCTGCTACGTCCCCCCAAACAGGAGTGCTGACATCTGGGGCCAAGGATACATCTATCACCCACCTAGAGACACAAGGTGATGTGGAGAGCGCAGCGCCATCCAAATATAGGCGAATATTAATGGCGCGTGACATCCCTGCCCCATTAGCTTGGGGAGGGCTCGCTCGGCCACAAATCAAGTTGTGAATTTGGAGCTCGGGAGCTGTCACTGTCACTTCTGCTGTGTACCTTTAGTGTTTTTGTGTATGCGTACTCTGGTGGGTCTACACGTAAGCAGTGGTGAGCATTTTCCTGCCTAATAACACTGACATCAATATTTTACATAAGAAATTCCCAAAATATGTCAATACCCATTAAAAACAGGGCTGCAATGATTAGGCAACAAATGGAAGAAAATATACCGAAACAGGGAGGAACTACCTGACCTTCTCCAATAAGAAATGCTTGTTTTTGTTTTCTCTTGCTAAACATTTGAGAGAATGCCAAGAGTGTGCAAATCTGTCATCAAGGCAAAGGGTGGGCTACTTTGAACAATCTCAAATATAAAATATATTTTTATTTGTTTGACATTTTTTGGGTTACTAGATGATTCCACTATTGTTTTCACTATATATTTTACCTCTTGGGGATGTTATTCGAAAACATAATGTAAACTTTCACTGCTATGCGGATGACACACAGCTGTACATTTCAATGAAACATGGTGAAGCCCCAAAATTGCCCTCGCTAGAAGCATGTGTTTCAGACATAAGGAAGTGGATGGCTGCAAACTTTCTACTATTAAACTTGGACAAAACAGAGATGCTTGTTCTAGGTCCCAAGAAACAAAGATATCTTCTGTTGAATCTGACAATTAATCTTAATGGTTGTACAGTCCGTCTCAAATAAAACTGTGAAGGACCTCGGCGTTACTCTGGACCCTGATCTCTCTTTTGAAGAACATATCAAGACCATTTCGAGGACAGCTTTTTTCCATCTACGTAACATTGCAAAAATCAGAAACTTTCTGTCCAAAAATGATGCAGAAAAATTAATCCATGCTTTTGTCACTTCTAGGTTAGACTACTGCAATGCTCTATTTTCCGGCTACCCGGATAAAGCACTAAATAAACTTCAGTTAGTGCTAAATACGGCTGCTAGAATCCTGACTAGAACCAAAAAATTTGATCATATTACTCCAGTGCTAGCCTCTCTACACTGGCTTCCTGTCAAAGCAAGGGCTGATTTCAAGGTTTTACTGCTAACCTACAAAGCATTACATGGGCTTGCTCCTACCTACCTCTCTGATTTGGTCCTGCCGTACATACCTACACGTACGCTACGGTCACAAGACGCAGGCCTCCTAATTGTCCCTAGAATTTCTAAGCAAACAGCTGGAGGCAGGGCTTCCTCCTATAGAGCTCCATTTTTATGGAACGGTCTGCCTACCCATGTCAGAGACGCAAACTCGGTCTCAACCTTTAAGTCTTTACTGAAGACTCATCTCTTCAGTGGGTCATATGATTGAGTGTAGTCTGGCCCAGGAGTGGGAAGGTGAACGGAAAGGCTCTGGAGCAACGAACCGCCCTTGCTGTCTCTGCCTGGCCGGTTCCCCTCTTTTCACTGGGATTCTTTGCCTCTAACCCTGTTACGGGGCTGAGTCACTGGCTTGCTGGGGCTCTCTCGTGCCGTCCCTGGGGGGGTGCGTCACCTGGGTGGGTTGATTCACTGTTGTGGTCGGCCTGTCTGGGTCCCCCCTTGGGTTGTACCGTGTCGGAGATCTTTGTGGGCTATACTCGGCCTTGTCTCAGGATGGTAAGTTGGTGGTTGAAGATTTCCCTCTAGTGGTGTGGGGGCTGTGCTTTGGCAAAGTGGGTGGGGTTATATCCTTCCTGTTTGGCCCTGTCCGGGGTGTCCTCGGATGGGGCCACAGTGTCTCCTGACCCCTCCTGTCTCAGCCTCCAGTATTTATGCTGCAGTAGTTTATGTGTCGGGGGCTAGGGTCAGTTTGTTTATCTGGAGTACTTCTCCTGTCCTATTCAGGTGTCCTGTGTGAATCTAAGTGTGCGTTCTCTAATTCTCTCCTTCTCTCTTTCTTTCTCTCTCTCGGAGGACCTGAGCCCTAGGACCATGCCCCAGGACTACCTGACATGATGACTCCTTGCTGTCCCCAGTCCACCTGGCCATGCTGCTGCTCCAGTTTCAACTGGCCTGGGCCCTAGGACCATGTCCCAGGACTACCTGACATGAGGACTCCTTGCTGTCCCCAGTCCACCTGGCCATGCTCCTGCTCCAGTTTCAACTGTTCTGCCTTACTATTATTCAACCATGCTGGTCATTTATGAACATTTGAACATCTTGGCCACGTTCTGTTATAATCTCCACCCGGCACAGCCAGAAGAGGACTGGCCACCCCACATATGCTCTCTCTAATTCTCTCTTTCTTTCTCTCTCTCGGAGGACCTGAGCCCTAGGACCGTGCCCCAGGACTACCTGACATGATGGCTCCTTGCTGTCCCCAGTCCACCTGACTGTGCTGCTGCTCCAGTTTCAACTGGCCTGGGCCCTAGGACCATGTCCCAGGACTACCTGACATGAGGACTCCTTGCTGTCCCCAGTCCACCTGGCCATGCTCCTGCTCCAGTTTCAACTGTTCTGCCTTACTATTATTCAACCATGCTGGTCATTTATGAACATTTGAACATCTTGGCCACGTTCTGTTATAATCTCCACCCGGCACAGCCAGAAGAGGACTGGCCACCCCACATATGCTCTCTCTAATTCTCTCTTTCTTTCTCTCTCTCGGAGGACCTGAGCCCTAGGACCGTGCCCCAGGACTACCTGACATGATGGCTCCTTGCTGTCCCCAGTCCACCTGACTGTGCTGCTGCTCCAGTTTCAACTGTTCTGCCTTATTATTATTTGACCATGCTGGTCATTTATGAACATTTGAACATCTTGGTCATGTTCTGTTATAATCTCTACCCGGCACAGCCAGAAGAGGACTGGCCACCCCACATAGCCCGGTTCCTCTCTAGGTTTCTTCCTAGGTTTTGGCCTTTCTAGGGAGTTTTTCCTAGCCACCGTGCTTTTACACCTGCATTGTTTGCTGTTTGGGGTTTTAGGCTGGGTTTCTGTACAGCACTTGGAGATATCAGCTGATGTACGAAGGGCTATATAAATAAATTTGATTTGATTTGATTTGATTTGATTTGATTTGATGTGTTATTTCATAGTTTTGAGATCTTCAGTTTCTTGACAATTTCTCGCATGGAATAGCCTTCATTTCTCAGAACAAGAATAGACTGATGAGTTTCAGAAGAAAGTTCTTTGTTTCTGGAAATTTTGAGCCTGTAATCGAACCCACAAATGCTGATGCTCCAGATACTCAACTTGTCTAAAGAAGGCCAGTTTTATTGCTTCTTTAATCAGAACAACAGTTTTCAGCTGTGCTAGCATCATTGCAAAACGGTTTTCTAATGATCAATTAGGCATTTAAAATTATAAACTATAAACTAACAGAACCTGCCTTGGTACACAGGAGTGATGGTTGCTGAAAATGGGCCTCAGTACGCCTATGTAAACATTCCATTAAAAATCTGCCGTTCTCAGCTACAATAGTCATTTACAACATTAACAATGTTTATGATCAATTTTATGTTATTTTAACGGATGAAAAATGTGCTTTTCTTTTAAAAACGAGGACATTTCTAAGTGACGACAAACGTTTGAACGGTAGTGTATATATACACAAACGTATGTGGACACTCCTTCAAATGAATGGATTTGGCAAAACACCTCTTGCTGACAGGTGTATGAAATCAAAAACACAGCCATGCAATCTCCATTTAAAAATAAATGTTCTTAACAAGTCACAAAATAAGATGCAATGTGTTTAACTTGATTTTCTAATGACAACCTCATCTCTGTACCCCACACAATGAGGAGGGCTCCGGGCAGCCGAGCGGAAATGGAGGAAAACTCGCCTCCCTGCGGACCTGGCATCCTTTCGCTCCCTCCTCTCTACATTTTCCTCTTCTGTCTCTGCTGCTAAAGCCAATTTCTACCACTCTAAATTCCAAGCTTCTGCCTCTAACCCTAGGAAGCTCTTTGCCACCTTCTCCTCCCTCCTGAATCCTCCCCCCCGTCCTCCCTCTCTGCAGATGACTTCGTCAACCATTTTGAAAAGAAGGTCGACGACATCCGATCCTCGTTTGCTAAGTCAAACGACACCGCTGGTTCTGCTCACACTGCTCGCGTCTTGTGACGGCCGGCCGCCCAACAACCTGCCCGCTTGACCCTATCCCCTCCTCTCTTCTCCAGACCATTTCCGGAGACCTTCTCCCTTACCTCACCTCGCTCATCAACTCATCCCTGACCGCTGGCTACGTCCCTTCCGTCTTCAAGAGAGCGAGAGTTGCACCCCTTCTGAAAAAACCTACACTCGATCCCTCCGATGTCAACAACTACAGACCAGTATCCCTTCTTTCTTTTCTCTCCAAAACTCTTGAACGTGCCGTCCTTGGCCAGCTCTCCCGCTATCTCTCTCAGAATGACCTTCTTGATCCAAATCAGTCAGGTTTCAAGACTAGTCATTCAACTGAGACTGCTCTTCTCTGTATCACGGAGGCGCTCCGCACCGCTAAAGCTAACTCTCTCTCCTCTGCTCTCATCCTTCTAGACCTATCGGCTGCCTTCGATACTGTGAACCATCAGATCCTCCTCTCCACCCTCTCCGAGTTGGGCATCTCCGGCGCGGCCCACGCTTGGATTGCGTCCTACCTGACAGGTCGCTCCTACCAGGTGGCGTGTCGAGAATCTGTGTCCTCACCACGCGCTCTCACCACTGGTGTCCCCCAGGGCTCTGTTCTAGGCCCTCTCCTATTCTCGCTATACACCAAGTCACTTGGCTCTGTCATAACCTCACATGGTCTCTCCTATCATTGCTATGTAGACGACACACAATTAATCTTCTCCTTTCCCCCTTCTGATGACCAGGTGGCGAATCGCATCTCTGCATGTCTGGCAGACATATCAGTGTGGATGACGGATCACCACCTCAAGCTGAACCTCGGCAAGACGGAGCTGCTCTTCCTCCCGGGGAAGGACTGCCCGTTCCATGATTTCACCATCACGGTTGACAACTCCATTGTGTCCTCCTCCCAGAGCGCTAAGAACCTTGGCGTGATCCTGGACAACACCCTGTCGTTCTCAACTAACATCAAGGCGGTGGCCCGTTCCTGTAGGTTCATGCTCTACAACATCCGCAGAGTACGACCCTGCCTCACACAGGAAGCGTCGCAGGTCCTAATCCAGGCACTTGTCATCTTCCGTCTGGATTACTGCAACTCGCTGTTGGCTGGGCTCCCTGCATGTGCCATTAAACCCCTACAACTCATCCAGAACGCCGCAGCCCGTCTGGTGTTCAACCTTCCCAAGTTCTCTCACGTCACCCCGCTCCTCCGCTCTCTCCACTGGCTTCCAGTTGAAGCTCGCATCCTCTACAGGACCATGGTGCTTGCCTACGGAGCTGTGAGGGGAACGGCACCTCAGTACCTCCAGGCTCTGATCAGGCCCTACACCCAAACAAGGGCACTGCGTTCATCCACCTCTGGCCTGCTCGCCTCCCTACCACTGAGGAAGTACAGTTCCCGCTCAGCCCAGTCAAAACTGTTCGCTGCTCTGGCCCCCCCAATGGTGGAACAAACTCCCTCACGACGCCAGGACAGCGGAGTCAATCACCACCTTCCGGAGACACCTGAAACCCCACCTCTTTAAGGAATACCTAGGATAGGATAAGTAATCCTTCTCACCCCCCCCCCTTTAAGATTTAGATGCACTATTGTAAAGTGACTGTTCCACTGGATGTCATAAGGTGAATGCACCAATTTGTAAGTCGCTCTGGATAAGAGCGTCTGCTAAATGACTTAAATGTAATGTAAATGTAGGAGGGAGGTTTTCGAATGCTTCGCATAGAAGGGCACATATTGGTAGATGGGTCCTGTCTGAATGACGTGCCCAAAGTAAACTGCCTGTAGCTCAGGCCCTGAAACCAGGATATGCTTATAATTGGTACCATTGAAAGGAAAACACCTTGAAGTTTGTAGAAATGTTACAATAATGTAGGAGTATATAATACAATAGATATGAAAGGAGGAAGTCCAAAGAAAAACCAACCAGAATTTAATTGTTTTGAGAGACAATTTCCTCTTAGAAATTCCCATGGCTTCCACTAGGTGTCAGCAGTCTTTTTCACGGTTTCAGGCTTGTAATTTCAAAAACGAACAAGAAATATCAGTTTTAGCAGAAGGACGCTACTAAGAAATTACACACCTGCTAAAATCAGTTTGGATTTTTAAATTTATTATCCATTATTTCACCAGGTGAGTTGACTGAGAACATGTTCTCATTTGCAGCAACAACCTGGGGAATCGTTACAGGGAAGAGGAGGGGGATGAATGAGCCAATTGTAAACTGGGGATTATTAGGGGACCATGATGGTTTGAGGGCCAGATTAGGAATTTAGCCAGGACACCAGGGTTAACACCCCTACTCTTACAATAAGTGCCATGGGATCTTCAATGACCTCAGAGAGTCAGGACACGCATTTAACATCCCATCCGAAAGACAGCACCCTACACAGGGCAGTCCTGGGGAATTGGGATATTTTTTTAGACCAGAGGAAAGAGTGCCTCCTACTGGCCCTCCAACACCACTTCCAGCAGCATCTGGTCGCCCATCCAGGAACTGACCAGGACCAAACCTGCTTAGCTTCAAAAGCAAGCCAGCAGTAGTATGCAGGGTGGTATGCTGCTGGCAAAACAGATGACAAATCAGTGGAAGATTTTCAAAAAGTAAGTGAATATTTGATCGTTATTTGTGAATGTGTGAAACCTGCGCCGGTGGAAAAATATTTTGATGTGGGGCACTGTCCTCAAACAATCGCATGGCATGTTTTCGCTGTAATAGCTTCTGTAAATCGGACAGTGCAGTTAGATTAACAAGAATTTAATCTTTCAGCTGACACTTATATGTACATAAATGTTTAAAATCCATATTATTTATGATTTATTTACTTGAATTGCGCGCCCTCCAATTTCATTGGAAGTTGTCCCGCTAGCAGGACCCCTAGCCCTTACACTTTGGAATGTGTATCAATACACCCAGTCACTACAACAATACAGGCATCCTTCCTAACTCAGTTGCTGAAAGGAAGGAAACTGCTCAGTGATTTCACCATGAGGCAAATGGTGATTTTAAAACAGTTACAGAGTTTAATGGCTGTGATAAAAGAAAACTGGTGATGGAAATACAAAGTGTTATGTTTGGGGTAAATCCAATACAACACATTACTGAGTACCACTCTCCATATTTTCAAGCATAGTGGTGGTTGCATCAAAAATAATAGAATGCAGCTAAGCACAGGGAAATCCTAGAGAAAAACCTGGTTCAGGGTGCTTTCAACCAGACACTGGGAGATTAATTCAACTTTCAACAGGACAATAACCTGAAACACCAGGCCAAATCTACACTGGAGTTGATTACCAAGAAGACAGTGAATGTTCCTGAGGGGCCGAGTTTTGAAAATCTATGATAAGACCTGTGATTGATTGTCTAGCAATGATCAACAACCAATTTGAGCTTGAAGAATTTTGAAAATAATAATTGGCAAATGTTGCACGATCCAGGTGTGGAAAGCTCCTAGAGACTTACCCAGAAAGACTCACTGCTGTAATCACTGCCAAAGGTGCTTATACAAAGTATTGACTCAGGGATGTGAATACTTATGTGAATGAGATATTTCTGATTTTCATTTTCAATACATTTACAAACGTTTCTAAAAACAGGTTTTCACTATGTCATTATAGGTTATTGTATGTCGGTGGGTGAGAATTGTATTTATTTAATCAATTTTGAATTCAGGCACTAACACAACAAAATGTGGAAAAAGTCAAGGGGTATGAATACATCCTGAAGGCACTGCATACTACTGTACCTCTGATGGAAAGTCCTGTAAAGGAGCTCCCAGAACCCTTAATATAACTAAACATGTCCCTTCTGCCTATACAGCCCTAATGGAAAGTCCTGTCTGCCGCGTTTATATAACCAAACACGCATTTAGACATACTTAGGTCCTGTACCGAGCTACTTTCATCCCTGTCGCATACCTGTATCCCCCTCTAAATCACAGACACTTTGAAACATGAATGTACACGCGACACACTTTTCAAGTCAACAACAACAACCACAGAATGTTTTTGCAGCAAAGGTTGTCTGTTATCAGGGTTGTTGGTAAGCACATTATACTAACTCCACTTAATAAAGCATTTATAGTGGATTACTAAATAGTATTAATTTAATAATCAGTACTCCCACATTTGTATATGTTAGTGATATAGTTATTCACAAATTTATAAACAACCTTTAAAGTATTTAAGACTGATTAACAAGATCATTCACAATATATTTAATATAGGTCCTTATAAACCATTTACTAATAATTCGTTACATATTTTTTCCATGGCCTCAACAACTAAAGTGTGCACTATTTGAACTTTATAAATACCTCATAAATGTTTTGAGTGACCATTGTAATTTCACAAAAAAAAATGGACAATCCATTTGTAGACATTCCAGCAGTACCTGATGCTCCTTAAACTCTCAAAATGGTCCCTATAACTTATCAATGATTACACAATAATCACAGAATACAGAGGATGTTTATGAAAATATTATGGAAATGTTATTCCAAAAAAGTCACACTGTTGTAATAGTCTGATGTGCAGCTCTATGCTGAGTAAAAAAAGTTTTTAGTCCCAAAATACTAACATAAGTGTGCGTATCTTGGCAAATACTTATCTACCAAAACTAAAGTGTGGATTGCAGTCACTCCTTAGAGCAGTCTAAACTCCATTAACCCAGAACTAAAATCTTATGTAATTTGGTCAGCTGCGTGATTAACGGGACAATCTGCAGTTGCTACATCAATATTCGGACTTACAGTTGAAGTCGGAAGCTTACATACACTTAGGGTGTAGTCATTAAAATTTATTTTGCAACCACTCCACAAATTATATAGTTTGTATAGTTTTGGCAAGTCGGTTAGGACACCTACCTTGTGCATGACAAGTAATTTTTCCAACAATTGTTTACAGACAGAGGAAAACTGGAAGAACTGGAGGGACAAATTAACTTACTGGATAGGGAGAATGCTAGCCACCCATCTATGGAGAAACATAAAACATTTTCTCTTTATAATTTGAATATAATCAGATTCTCTCAGCTAAAACTGCTCAATCTTTTCTCTATGCCAAGCAAAAATATTTTGAGTTTGGTCACAAACCACACAAATTACTCGCCAGACAACTTCGAAAAAATGTGAGTGACCGAATGATTCACAAAGTTAAATCTGCATCTGGGGAATTACTCTCTTCCCCCAAAGACATCAATGACAGATTCCGGCAGTTTTATGAGACTATATACATCTAAAGCGGATCCTAACCCCTTAATTATGCAAACATTTTTGGAGGACTGTAATCTTCCTGCCCTGAACCAGGAAGATTCTAACTTCCTGAATAAGGAAATATCTCTTGATGAAATTCGAGAAACAATTAAATCTCTAAAGAGTGGCAAGACCCCGGGCCCAGACGGATACCCTGGTGAATTCTATAAAACATTCAGCAACATGCTCTCTCCCTACCTGCACAAAATGTTGGTTCAGGCCAATGAGGATGGAGCTCTCCCTTCTATTTTGGACAAAGAGTTCATTACAGTTATACATAAGGGTAAAGATCCAGAAAAGGTAGGGTCATACAGACCAATATCTCTCCTTATTACAGACCAAAAGATTTTAGCAAAAACTCTGGCTTAGCACTTTAATTGGCAAATTGGTCCATTCGGATCAGACCGGCTTTATCCCTAACAGAAACTCATTCTTCAATCTCAGGCGCCTCTTCAATATTATGTATTCTCAGAGGTTAACCAACGTGGACCTTGCCATCATATCTCTTGACGCCGAAAAGGCCTTTGACCAAGTTGTGTGGCCCTATCTATTCAAGGTCCTACAGAAATGTAATATTGGAGATGAGTTCATAAATTGGATCCAGCTTTTATATAGGAACCCCTGTGCCAGAATACTCACTAACCAATCATTGTCGCCCCGATTTAACCTTAACAGGGGGACAAGGCAGGGCTGTGCGCTGTCGCCTATGCTCTTCATCCTAATTATCGAACCGCTCGCTCAGACGATTAGATCTCATGCAGCAATACACGGCTATAATACTAAAGATACTCTCAATAAGATTTCCCTATACGCAGATGACATCCTCCTCTATGTAACAGAACCCCAGGCTAATATTCCAGATATTCTTGATGTGATCAATTTGTTTGGTACCTTCTCGGGATACAGAATAAATTGGAACAAGAGTGAATTAAAGCCCATACTGTCGCGAAAACACCTCCTGGCTAGAACATCTCCCATTTAAGTCTTCAGAAAAAAATACCTACCTATGAATTGTAGTTTCCAAACAATACTCTTTACTATTTCAAGAGAATTTCCCCTCTCTGATACAAAAACTCAAAGCAAACATACTATTTTAGAGAACTCTCCCGATTTCTCTGCTCAGAAGAATTAATGCCATTAAAATGGTCTTCCTCCCACAACTGCTCTACCTATATCAGAACATCCCAGTATTCATACCTAAATCCTTTCATAAACAACTGGACTCAATTATCAATCCTTTCATCTGGGATTATAAAACACACAGGATAGGTAAAAAACACCTCTGTAAATCCTAGATGGAAGGAGGATTGTCCTCCGCGTTGTTACGTTTCTGCTGGATGACGCACTTCCGGCATCCAGCTGGCTTACTATGGAGCGTGAGGAGTGTCACCCCTTCTCTATTGGCGCTGTGATTTTGTCACCTGTCAATCTGGAGATGTTACTTTATTGTAACAATCCTATTATACATAGCACAGTCCGAATCTGGAAGCAAATTAAAGTCCACTTTGAGCTTTGACCAATGTCATTCATGCTCCCTGTCGCCAGGAATCCCTCCTTTGCCCCTTCTAACCTTGATAACACCTTTGAGTGATGGGGAGAGCTGGGGATAAGTACCATAGGGGATTTATACATAGAAGGGACCTTTGCTTCCTTTGAGTTGCTGAGGGAAACTTATAATCTTCCCAGAAGTCATTTTTTCAGATACCTACAAATTAGAGACTGTGTTAGAAAACACCTCCCAACATCTGGGAATGCTAAACCTTCCATGTTTGACGGATGCATAAAAATATGCCCCACCTCAGATAAACTGATATCGCGTCTATATGATGCTTTTCAAATTGTTAGCACACCTTCTACAGATGCCATCAAGCCAAAATGGGGGGAAGAACTAGGGACTAACATTTCTGTGGCAGACTGGAAAGAGAGCTTGGAGTATATCCACACATACTCCATTAATTCCAGACATCGTCACATACAATTCAAGGTATTACACAGATTACACTATTCCGAAACTAAACTGCATAGGATATTTCCTGATACATCCCCTACATGTGATAAATGTCAGGCTGCGCAGGGTACACTACTCCACTGCTTTGCCCTATGCTCTAGCTTGCATGGTTATTGGTGGGGAATTTTTGGGATCCTCTCTGAAGTTTTGGAGACTTCAATATATCCAGACCCGCTTCTGATAATCCTGGGAGTATCTGAGTTCCTAAACGGATTAACCAACCCCCAAAAACAACTAATCTCGTACGGTCTCATTTTGGCAAAAAAAATTATCTTGTTGTTTTTGGAAAAGGAGGGAAGCGCCCTCTAGCAAATTATGGCTCAGTGAATTGGCAAACACTGTACACTTAGAAATAATTAGATATATTCTGGACAATAAATTATCAACATTTTATCAAATCTGGCAGCCTTTCCTCTCCTACTTGGACGAGTCGGGGGGTAGGGGGAATAAGTGGGGGGGACATCTTCCCTCTTTCTTTCTACGTGTCCTTGTTTTCTATGTCGTGTTTTGTATTATTTGTTTTGGACCCAGAACTCTGGGTCTTGTTGTTCCTGTATGCTCTTTTATGTTTAGATAAGAATTGTATACCTGTCTTGTATACCTATACACCATTCTTGTGTGTGTATAATAAAAAATATTTGAAGAAAAAAAAACATTCATATTACAACTCTTCTTCAACTCCTTGCAAAATTGCAAAACATTTAAAAAAAATAAAACCTTAACCTTAACATCATTTGTGTGCTTATTCTTTTATCATTGGTATGTTCTAGGCTATTTTGCGACCTTAACGAGCATCAGGTACTGCTGGAATGGCTACCAATGGCAGGAATATATTCATAAAGTATAAATAGGCTCTCAGAAAAAGACAATTAATTATTAGTAAATAGTTTAAGGACCTACACTCAGTGGACCGTTTATTAGGTATACCCATCGAATACCAAGTCAGACTCCCCTTTGCCTCATGAACAGCCAGAATTCTTTGGGGCATGGAACCGTTGCTCAATTGGTATCAAGGGACCTAATGTGTGCCAGGGAAACATTACACTAACATTGACACCAGGCAGGTTGGGGTCATTTACTCATGCTGCTTACACCAAATCCTGACTCTTGCATGACACAACAGGAACCAGGATTCGTCAGACCAGGCAATGTTTTTCCACTCCTCAATTGTCCAGCGTTGGTGAATGCGTGCCCAGTGGGGCTGATTCTTCTTGTTTTTAGCTGATAGGAGTGGAACCTGGTGTGGTCGTCTGCTGCAATAGCCCATTTATGACAATGTCCGACAAGCTGTGTGTTCCCAAAATGCAGTTCTGCACACCAATTTTGTGCTGTACCATTATTTGCCTCTTTGGGACCCGCCTGTTAGCCCTGTAGTTTTTGTGTGTTACAATCCAAGATAAAGTGGCCATAAAGCAGGCTTAGGTGTACCTTCCAAGGTGTTGACCCTTCACTTCCCTCTGAAATTGGTACACACACATCCCTGAAGCACACAATCGCCCAAGTCTAAAGCCCCAAAGGAGGGATTGACCTGTGGCTGTAATGCTCTGTGTTTGAAGCTAACCTCTCTTCCACTGATCCTCCATAGCAGAACAGCAGACTTAACGCCACACATGCTGGTTCAGAGGAATTACTAAAGGTTTTGTGCAGCGATCCATGTTGTTCATGGCCTAAAGAGGCTATTATCCTCACACTACTTACCAAACCGACACGAAGGCGAGGTCAAAGTATCATTTTATTTGGTGGTTGCCTTGGCAGTGTGGATGTACTGTAAGAGCAATGCTGTTCTATACAATGCCTGCAGTGTATCCTCTGCTCCTCTTTTCGATCGTACAAAAGATACATGGGTTTCATGAAAGAAGTGAAAGGAATTGGGCTCTTTCTTTACAGGGTTTTGTCTTGTAGAAATTAATCCGGTTAAATCTTTCAATGGTCCCTCCTCTTGCATCAGGAGCAGCATGTGTTAAGGTAAAAAACAGAGGTTAGACAACAAAGTTGTTCCAAATCAAAATGGTGGATGGTGAGACATAAAATCAATGAAAGGTTTAAGATAATGAAGATGAGGGCGTGAAGTTAGATTCACAAATTATCTCTTTATTCTAAGGTGAACGATAGCGTAATGAACATATGATCTAAATCACAACATTAAAGGATGTATTTTTAATTTCCAATTGTTGGCCTATAGAAATACACAATCTACTTAGGACATGGTATGAAGAAACCATAAACAAAACCAAGTCTATGAGAGTTATTTAAAATGTATGCAGATAAGCCTATTCAAAGAGAAGATCCCATATGCAATGAAGAACGTGCCTGCTCATATTTAAGCACCTCATACATAAAGATTGCAGTCCTCACTTTAAGTCGAATCCTCATGGCCTTTCTCCATTTGCCTGTTCACATTTTGATCTCCAAAAGTCTGGCTTTAGGCAAACTTTCAGAAGCACAATATGCTTTCTAGTGAGAAGGTTTATATCATATGATTACATGTGTGTGAAGAGCCAGAAGGGTATTTTCCCAAAAGTAGATGATAAATTCAGGGAGATGTTGTATCGCTTGCTCTTACTCCGTGTTGACGGCAAGGCTGTATTCAATGGGACAGACTCTTGCATGAGATAGCAGGCCTAAAGCATTCTTTCAATATCCAAGGCAGCCAATGTAGACCGCCAATCCACATGAATGTCAACAGGCACTGACTAAATTAAAGGGTTGACATATAGTAAATGACTACCCATCACAGAGGTGATTAAGGCAACCAGCTCTCACAGTCTCACGTCAGACATTCATCCATGTTTCTCAAATGTCAAATGTTTAAGGTTAAGTTTAGGCATTAACTATTTCATTTAGACATTAACTCCGGAATTGTAAGGTTAGGCATTAAATCTGAATGGTTAAGGTACGGGTTAAATTATGGGATAGGTGAGAAAAAGAAATACGTTTTCTATCGCTTGGATTCGAACTTGCAACCTTTGTAATTAGAGGCAGATGCTCACAAAACTCTTTATATTACTGGATTCAAATTTGCAACATTTGCTTACGCCCATCCACCGTCCCCGTCCACAATGCCCTAGCAAAACCAAAACCTACTTGATGGCAACAGCACTCACTGTTGCCCGCCATGGCCGGTTTCCATGCCATTTCCGGATGTCCTCGGACATGGATGGTGGTTAAATGCTTACTTGTATCACAGGTGACCTGGCTGTATTAAGGAGAGTTCATTGAGAGTTAAGAGGGAATTCCCCCCAAGAAGTTTAAATTTGACGATTTTGTTATTTACCTTTTTAAAATGTCATTTTATTTGTCTACTATGTGTCTAACCAAGAGGCTTAGTCAAAATCTGAGCCAGGGTGATAGGAAAAGCAACCCTATGTCATCTTCAGCTGTTGTGTGGTAAGTGGTCATTTTCTATTGTTCTCCAAAAAAGGGAAGACACACAAGTCTCTTACTTCCCAATGTGTTTTCTAAGCAGTCAGAAGTATTGTGTCTCAAAGTATGTGAGTAACAAAGATGCCCAAAAAGATTTGGGTGAGAAGGCGCTTAGGCCAAAAATAGTATGTTTTGAGGATATGATATCTTGCCCCCTAGCACCCCGAGTCACCTAAACAATTTTAGCAAATTGCACCCACAACGTTCAAAGCAGTTTTTATATATTTCCCACAGCATGGGTCTCCGCTCATACAGGAGTAATAAAGGCCTAGTTCACAAATTTGAAGGATTCTTATAATTATTTTATTATTTAGTATTGTTATTCTTTGATTTATCAGAGGGTGCTGCAAAGCCCTCAGCACCCATACTTCCCACAGCTATGGACCATGATATTTATAGACATACCAGTTTTCCCTGCCGGGTGGTGTTCCAAGTCTGAATCAGTTCCTGATTAAAGAAGAATGAAAATCAGCAGGACGTTTTTGATGTCCAGTTTTGAGAAAAGAGGACATATGATGACCCAGGCTGTAGGTCACGACTTGTCCTCCAGACATGCAGCACAAATTTAAAGGATGTAATAATTTTAATAATAATTTGGTGGGTACTTATGTTTGTCCTATTTCATTATGATACACGTGTGAATTGGAAATTTGTTTTTTTGCATATCCCAACTCTCTCTGAGACACCCTCGGCGAGTATGTCAGAAGGATTTAAAGGATGTCGGAGTTTGTTTTCAGAAGTGGGACAGAATGTACTGTAATATCAGAGTCCTTTTCGATATACTGTTACTCAAGGTTTTACAGCCTATCCATTATCTCATCAATGCCAACATTGCCAACAACTTCAGATTTATGTGAGGGGTCAGAACTCGGAAGTAATGAAATGTCAGCACATAAATGCACCTGCATCAAGAGGATTACAGAAAAAATTGATATCTGCCATCAAATTCACCCAGCCGGCTTCAAGTCGAGCTCTCGGATCACTTCATACATTAATGCAGTTGACGGTGTCGCTTAGTAGCCTGATTGACACATCATTACAAAGGAATATCTGTGAACTCAGTGGGAGATGGCGATCTCCACAAGAACAACATCAACCCCTCTTAGATTAGACATGAAATATGCCAGGAGGAAGAAGTGCAAAACAGTCATGGATAATTATACAGTGTCATATACTGTACATGCCCTGTGGTTTTGCTGGCCTCGTTTTCTTGAACCACATCATCCTTTTCTCTGACCTCTCTTGGATAGGGCAGGCAGACTAGGATGGTGTCAAACAGCTGTGGTGTGGTGAGACTTAAGGAGAGAGCAGCGTCTTGTATCGAGGGCAGTGAGTGTTAACATAAATAGCCAGAGTGGCTAAATGAAAGGAAAGGGTCAGACCGTTGTTATGGCTACGCAGGTTTGCGTAGTATTGCGATGCCTGATGCCTTCCTGCCTGCTTATAGGGCATCAGTACAGTTCCTTTCTACATATGGTTTCCTTTCATTTTACATACATATGGTATGTCCTTACATGAACACTTTGACTGCGTACATTTATTGGGTGAGGATCCCAAGATACCTCACTTGAATTGGTCGTCCCTCATCTCAAAACAAAGGTATACTTCTGCTTTACATTACAGTGAGTGCTCTTATAGACGGGTGAAATAGGAATTATTTGCTTCTTCCCCGCAAACAAAACTGGTTGCAATTACGTTACTGGGTCTTGGGGGCTATGATGTCTGAGGTTTGTCTCAAGGGGAGAAAAGTTGGAGCTTCACGTGATGACAAAAAAATATACAGTAAGGTCCTTTTGCCATACATTCTATCATAGCGGGCCCACATCAACACTTTGCTGCCTCACAGAGACCTTGACAGCCAGACCAACTGCTCTCCCTACTTTCAGATAAGCACCGCAGATCCAAAGAGGAACCGTGGCTGGCCTTTCAATCGGAAACGTCTATTTGCCACCTTTTCAAACTTTCTCTCGGGCTTATTTCCAGCTGCTTAGCTAGAGTGCCTCTGTCTCTGACTCAGATAACGCTCCTTTTCAGCCACATGTATGGAAGGCCCAAATGACAATTCCGGACCTAGTCTGCCTCTTCCTAAATCATTTGCCTTTCTGCGGTCACTAACTTTGTTTGGAAGTTAAAGAAGTGGAGGAATGATTGTGTGGCACAGAGAGATAACCTGGGACTCTTGTTCAGGTGTCCTTTTGTAACATCTTCAGTGGCTCAGGGCTCGTGCCTCCCAATGCCTCAGTCCATTAGTTGACTTCAGAGAAGCCACTGTTCAAGCCTGGTCAAGCTGCCTTATAATGTCTGTGTTTTTAATTACACACACATGCTTAAACAGTACATGTGCATACACACACGCAAATACGCACAGACACACACACACACACACCTTCCATTCTCCATATATCAACAATACTGATTTGTGCATTGAGCACATTGGTCCATTAATCTTAAGTCATTATGTGACAAGACATGTCAGGCATGTTAGCTTTGTTGCAGTGGATTTTAATTGTAAAGCATTTTTATGACATGGCAAATGGTTGTACGGAGCAATGAAATACAGATCTATTTGTGTTGGCTTGAGTGTGTACAATTTTATGAGACTGAAACATATTGTGGAAGTAAATCAAATGAAGTGCTGACTAACCCTTGCTTGAATATTCTACCCTGCTCCTTGTCCTCTTTCTACCTGATGCAAAATGTAAATTGTTTCCCTTTCAGACCTCTCAATCAAAATAAAATGCTCAATTTGATCATTTTATTTTTTGAATAGCTCACAAAGCCAAAGGACTATCTCGCCATAAATTGCAGAAGTGGCCATTTTGAGCAGCATCGGTACGAGTCAGATTCATGACAATGGGATGTGAAGGAGTGTTCAATGCCTGTCCCATTTTCCTCAGCTACTCCTGGAATGCTCATAAGGCTGGAGATGGGAAGACGGTGAAAAGGCAGCATTACAATGTCCTGTAGCCCCTATGTAGCTGCAGTGCTGAATACATAATATGGAAAAATGAATGCAACACAGGCATTAAAGTATTAAAGTTTAGTTAGCGAACTGTGTGGCTGCTGAAGAGTTCATTAAGAATGTGCTCTCCCAAAAGCAGTTTTTCTTTTCTGTATACAAAACTTGGTCATTGGAGTATTGCATGAATTCCCCTCCGCTGCTGTTTTTACATTTTGCTTGTCTCTTGCCTGGTGTTGTCACACCTGGAATTTGTAATTTCTCCTTCATTTCTTATTAGATTCTGTCATAATGTGCATTCTAAAACATGATATATTCCCATGTGGAGAGCAGAAATACATTACGTGAACATTTTTAAAAACGTTCACTTCATTAGAAAGAAAAGGCACATACTGTACATGTGATGCCCTCAAGATGTCTAAGAATTTAAGTATCAAAGCGCACAGTATTTCAAGGGTAAAAAAAGAAGGTCTCCATGTCAAGTCATGTGACTGTTTGAATTACTTTTAGTGTTTACCTTTATGTTGTTATATATCAGCTGTGTAGTCTGGGGCCTGGGCTGATGGAGTAGCTGTCTCGACCAGGGACTAGTCTGTCATGTTAGGACATGAGTGATACTCCCTCTTCACCATGTAAACCTTTCTCAGGTAAGCCCTCTGATAGGCTAGCAGATTTCTATCTGAGAAAATGCAAATGAAAATGGTTTAACCTTGTCTACTCTGCGGGAAGTGCCTTATGAACTGGTATGAGACAAACAACACAGTGGCGGTCGGTGCCGTTTTAAGATGAGGGTGGATGATTTGTTTTATGAACATGGCCTTATTTCTATTACAGTATATTGGATGACTGTCATTCATATTCCATTCACCCAGCTCAATGGAACATCGATAAGTCTACTACATGATAGTAAAATGTTCCCTGTACCCATCATGAGATTGCTACAACAGGTTGAGAGAATTTTGAGTAATCGAGGTGACAGACAGTGACACAATCAATACTGCGTTGCACACTCTTGCCTGCATCTAGCTGATCTAGTGCGTAATTAGTCCAACAGTTGCAAAAAAGAGTTTGGACAAATTCAGGTATGTTTATCCCCTTTTCCTTCAGTTTGTTTCCGATTCAACAGAATCAGTGCAATGAATACACCCCTGATCACATGCAAACATAGTTCACTTTCATAGCAACTACATACAACCAAATTGTTGTATATATATAATTCCTTCTCGCATCTATCTACATACTCTCCTCTCACCTTTTCGCTTCCCTTGTGGACTTCAGTGCACAACACACAGCTGTCTGTGACCAGTCGGTAACATTTTTCCAAGCCAAACACTCATATCATGACCGCTAACTGCTACACACAGGATACATCATTATAACATCATAGACAACATAGCTACTAGAACTAACGTGTTAGTAAACCCGCTATAATCATGCAGTACAGTCAGTAACAAGCAGTTTAGCAGTTACAACCGTGGGCCCCAGTGGCAATACATTTATAAAAACCAAAAGCTTACCGTGAATTGGAAGAGTTCCAGTGTTGGATAGTCATAGTCAACTAGCTAACATAACTTTCCTCTCTGTTTGACCTGGGTGTTTGAGTAGGCTAAACTAGCTAGCTGCATTCAATGCTACCAAAGTAAGTGAAAGTGAAATTGAAAAAAAGATATACTACAAAAAATTATAGCTCTCTCTTGCTGCTCCTTAATTTTGGAAGAAATTAACTTATTCAAAACTCTTCAACTGTTCAATTGTCTTTCTCTCTCTTTGAGTCAACTACTCACCACATTTTATGCACTGCAGTGCTAGCTAGCGGTAGCTTATGCTTTCAGTACCAGATTCACTCTCTGATCCTTTGATTGTGTGGACAACATTTCGGTTCATGCTGCAAGAGCACTGAACGTCCTCCTGAAGATGTCATAATAACTGTGTTAGTCTATTGCAGGGGGTGAGAACCATGAGCCTCCTAGGTTTTAATTGAAGTCAATGTCCCCAGTGGTGGACAGATGCTTGCTGAGGCTACACATTGGTGCTACCCTACAGAGTGCTGTTCAGGCCACTGTAGACATTCATTGCAAAACAGTGAATTTTAATCAATTATTTGGTTAAAATAGTTTTTTGGTGACGTGAATATATTTTGTGTAGTTGTATTTAAAAATGATAACTTTTTAATGTTTCACAATTTTTATTTTTAGGAAATTCACTGGTTCTCCCCTTCCTCCCCTGAGGAGCCTCCACTGAAACCACAGATCAACAGGGCATTTAAAATGCATGCATCTGTGAAGTTATTAGAAATGCATATGTATTCATGATGGAATTGTCTGCTTTACAGATTCACCATAGTTCAAATTGAAAGCATTTGGATATAGAATGAATATAGAATGAATGGAATGACTTTAATCGAAAATAAAGTGGCGTCACTAAGCCACAACATGAATCAGGTCTGAAATCAGTGGTGGAGAAATTGGCTCCAATTACCATTGTGTTTATTGACCCCCCCCCGTTGGTCAGAATCCTATTCGCTGGCATGAGTTAATTTGTTTTCCTCTGATTGTTATTGATGGCCAGAGCTTCAGAGCTGCTGTGGATTGGAAATGTTTCTCCTAGCCAGAGTTAATAGGTCTAAGTGGGAATTGACTTTCGCTACACAACACTAACCAGACACAAAGCTTTCCTCATCCGTTACAACTGTGTCAGGAAGATGAGAGGGGGTTGCTGAGTCCAACATGGAAAGGGCTTTTTCTTTACCCATGATGAAATCGGAAGTAAGCACTGTTTATCTTTGACTGCAAAAGGTGGAAACTGTAGTCATCCATGGCAGCAGATTGTTGGAAAATAAAGCAGCCTTCCTAGATGATTCATTGATGATTCATTGTTGTTCTGTGGTATCATGCCGATGTTGTGGCAAAGGGTGAACTAGGCCTTGGCTGAAGGCAAAGCCTGGCTTCAAAGTCTGTGTCAAAATTGGGGTGATTGAGTTTTTTCCTGACCTTGTGGCCTTACCTGCAAAAAAGTGGATTTTTATTTTTATTTTTTATTTTTAGCTTTTTGGTTATTATACAGTATAGTCCAGTGATTAAGGTCATAGAGATGTTTTGGTTTAGCTGTGTGCTGTTGGCCCATTATCTACTCTCTAGTCTCCTCTGTACACTTTTATTCTCAGGAGGCCACCCACCACACCATTGATGCCCTAGTTGAGAGGTAGTCTGACTCAAAATTGCATTTTTTCCCCGCCAATATCAAATTAAATGCAGGGAAGGTCTGGAAGTTGTTTTCTTAGATGAGTATGGACAAAAACTTTCAGGAGTCTCAGAAATTACGATTTAATGAGAGCGAAGATGATTTAATGACATGAAGAGAAAGTTAGAAAGAGGAGAGAAGTCAATCTTTGTTACGCACTGACCATAGAGAGCCCTTGTTTCTCTATGATGTAGTAGGTCAGGGCGTGACTGGGGATATTCTAGTTTATTATTTCTATGTGGTGTTCTAGTTTATTTTTCTATGTTGGTGTTTTGTATGATTCCCAATTAGAGGCAGCTGGTAATCATTGTCTCTAATTGGGGATCATATTTAGGTAGCATTTTTCCCACTTGTGTTTGTGGGATATTATTTTGTGTTTTGTGCATGTGCACCACGTAGTCACGTTTCGTTGTTAGTTTATTGATTTATTGTTTCGTTTTTGCTGAGTTTCACTTAAATATGTGGAACGCTACATCCGTTGCGCCTTGGTCCATCTCTCCTCACGTGCGTGACAATCTTCTAAAGTCTGTGTAACATCCAGAGTCAGGTTTGTTTGAGTTTGCTGTCTCAGCTGGTTATTACGTTATTTTTATTATATCCAGGTGAATATTTATTTTTAAAGGGTTGTGTGATGTACACAAATAAAAGATAGCACTGAAAACAAAGTGATGTTGGGGAATTAAGTCTGTTGACTGGCTGGAGGCCAGATAAAACAAATAATCTAGTAGCCTTATATCAATAATTATGAAATACATTTGTCTAATAACCTCAAACTATATATGAAGATGACGTTCATCTGTCAAGGCAAGGTGCCTACCCAGAAAGCCACAATTAGTTCTGTGAAAGTTCCTAGAACATTTATTAGGTTGCGGAAAATGTACTCATAATGCAAAACCTATCCAGCCAGTCGTGCTGATGATTATGCAACGTTTGTGTAAAACATTTGCCTGATGTTGCACAAACACATTTTCTCTGTAGTTTAAAGGTTCCCAGAATGTTTTGTTAGGCTGTGGAAACAGTCTGGTGGGAACATTGTTGGTGACATCACAAAATATATGTTATCAAAACATGAAAAACTGTCCAGTTGTGCAGATTAACATACAAAACGTAAACCCTTATGTTACAAGAACATTCCCGGACCACATTATTTATCTTCTTCAAAAGTTCATAACACATTTATTTAGGTTGTGGGAATAATGTGTGGGATATGACATAAGACAGGTTCCCAAAACACTAAAACTTGTGCTGACTTTCATTTAATGTTTGTCTTTGATGTTGACAGAACACCTGGTATAAGTTATTTAACGGATTCCGGAACATTTAATTAAGTTATGGGAGTTGTCTGGGAAGTTGCAAAGAACATTCTCACATTGTTGCACAATGTTCCGTAATTTCCAAATAAGTCAATTTCTCTGACGTTTCTAACATTATTTTAGGCTTCACAAAATATTCCATACAGTGTACATTTGACCATGTATTTTATGTCCTCAGAAAATGTCAAGTTCATTTAGAAGATGTTATATCTTCTTATGGCTAGGGGGCAGTATTGAGTAGCTTGGATGAATAAGGTGCCCAGAGTAAACTCCTGCTCCTCAGTCCCAGTTGCAAATAGATGCATATTATTATTATTATTATATTTGATTAGAAAACACTCTGAAGTTTCTAAAACTGTTTGAATGATGTCTGTGACTATAACAGAACTCATATGGCAGGCAAAACCCTGAGAAAAAATACAACTAGGAAGTGGGAAATCTGAGGTTGGTCGATGTTCAACTCAGCTCCTATTGAAGATACAGTGGGATATTGGTCATGTTGCACTTCCTAAGACTTCCACTAGATGTCTACCATCTTTAGAAACATGTTTGATGCTTCTACTATGAAGGGGGGCCGAATGAGAGGGGAATGAGTCAGAGGTCTGCCAGCTGTCACGCGCCGGTCACATGCATTTCACATGAGAGATATCTCCTATTCCTTTGCTTTTCTGAAGGCAAAGGAATTGTCCGGGTTGGAATATTATTGAAGATTTATGTTAAAAATATCCTAAAGATTGATTCCATACATCATTTGACAAGTTTCTACGGACTGTCACGGAACTTTTTGACATTTCGTCTGCAACTTGTGAACGCTCTTCGTGAGTTTTGATTTGTTTACCAAACACGCTAACAAAAGAAGCTATTTGCTCATAAATGATGGACATTATCGAACAAATCAAACCTTTATTGTGGAACTGTGATTCCTGGGAGTGCATTCTAATGAAGATCATCAAAGGTAAGTGAATATTTATAATGTTATTTCTGACTTCTTTTGATTCCAACATGGCGGATATATGTATTTGTTTGCCTGAGAGCCGTACTCAGATTATTGCATGGTTTGCTTTTTCCGTAAAGCTTTTTTGAAATCTGACACAGCGGTTGCATTAAGAAGAAGTGTATCTAAAGTTCCATGCTTAACACTTGTATTTTCATCAACATTTATAATGAGTATTTCTGTAAATTGTTGTGACTCTCTGCTAGATCACTGGATGTTTTTGGAACTACTGAACATAACACGTCAATGTATACAGAGATTTTTTTTAAATAAATATGAACTTTATCAAACAAAACATACTTGTAATGTGTAACATGAAGTCATATGGGTGTCATCTGATGAAGATCATCAAAGGTTAGTGATTAATTTTATCTCTATTCCTGCTTTTTGTGACTCCTCTCTTTGGCTGGAAAATGACTGTGTTTTTCTGTGGCTTAGCTCTGACCTAACAAAATCGTTTGTGGTGCTTTCACTGTAAAGCCTATTTGATATCGGACACTGTGGTGGGATTAACAACAAGCTTACCTTTCAAATGGTATAAAATACTTGTATGTTTGAGGAATTATAATTATGAGATTTCTGTTGTTTTGAATTTGGCGCCCTGCACTTTCACTGGCTGTTGTCATATCATCCTTACTTCAACATTCTCAATATACAAATTTCTAGCTCTTTAAAGTGTAAGAAAGCAGATTGAAATACATCTTCATTTTTTTCTCTTCAGATTTAATAGCATTTTTTCCCCATTCATATGACATAATCATACAAACACAACCATATTTTTTACATTATTTTAATGTTCTTGGGGTGTTATCATCCTAATGTTAGCAAAAACCGAACTAGAACAATGGGAATCTTAGCTAATATTCTGCCAATGTTCACGGTTTGCTCTGTGGTTTTTTTTTTGTTATTGAGAACGCTGTGTGTCCTCATTGACCATGACTGCTCTTCCTGTTAATGAATGTTGAATTATCTGAAGCAGAACCAGATTTAGAATCCCAAAGCAAGAGCTGGAGATGCTTCTCCTGGTCATGAGCATTCCATGATCACTTAACGCCCCTGCTTTTACTCACGCTTTGACAAAAAAACTGTGTTGTGCACGAGGACCCCGCTGACCCAGGGGACTGTGTGATCCCGCTCTCCGAAGCCGACGTGAGTAAGGTTTTTAATCAGATCAATAAATCCGTAAATCCGCAGTATGCAAATTGGTATTCCAGAGAGCGGTATTCAAGAGAGCGTTATTAGAGCATTATATGCTGGCAGGCATATCCACAGTTATTTGCAACCTCTCTTTGTCCCAGTCTGCAATCCCCAAGTCCCAAGCTGTTCCCAAGAACTCTAAGGCTACATGCCACAATGACTACCACCCTGTAGATCTCACATCTGTATTCATGAAGGCTAATCTACTCAATCATCCCAGATACCCTAGACGCCCTCCAATTTGCATACCGCCCCAACAGATCCATAGACGATACAATCTCAATTGCACTCCACACTGACCTCACCCACCTAGATAAGAGGAATACCTACGTGAGAATGCTATTCATTGACTGCAACTCCTCCCTCTGCAACTGGATCCTGGACTTCCTGATGGTCTGACCCTTGGTGGTGAGGGTAGGCAACATTACCTCTGCCACACTGACCCTCAACACGAGGGCTAAGTTTCTTCCTGTACTCTTTTTTTCACCATGACTGCGTGGCCACGCACAACTCCAACTCCATCATCAACTCCAACTCCATCACCGGCGATGATCAGACCGTCTACAGTTGGTTGAAAAACAAATGATAGTCCCACTAAGCGCAAACCAGAAGGGATGGCGTATCGCTGGAGAATGGTGTGGTGGCCATGCTGGTTAAGTGTGCCTTGAATTCTGAATAAGTCACTGACAGTGTCACCAGCAAAGACCCCAAACACCATCACACCTCCTCCTTCATGCTTCACGGTGGGAACCACACATGCGGAGATCATCCGTTCACCTACTCTGCATCTCACAAAGACACAGCAGTTGGAACCAAATATCTGAAATTTGGCCTCATCAGACCAAAGGACAGATTTACACCCGTCTAATGTCCATTACTCATGTTTCTTGGCACAATCAAGTCTCTTCATATTATTGGTGCCCTTTAGTAGTGGTTTCTTTGAAGCAATTCGACCATGAAGGCCTGATTCACGAAGTCTCCTCAGAATAGTTGATGTTGAGATGTGTCTGTTACGTGGGAACTCCGCATATGTGAGAACTCCTTCCAGACTGTTGGAAAAGCATTCCTCATGAAGCTGTTTGAGAAAATGCCAAGAGTGTGCCAATCTGTCATCAAGGCATTGAAGAATCTCAAATATAAAATATATTTGATTTGTTTAACACTTTTTTGGTTACTAAACTCAGTGAAAAAAGAAATGTCCCTTTTCAGGACATTGTCTTTCAAAGATAATTCCTAAAAATCCAAATAACTTCACAGATCTTCATTGTAAAGGGTTTAAACACTGTTTCCCATCTGCGTGAATGTGCCTTAGGCATACTGCAAGGAGGCATGAGGACTGCTGTGGCCAGGGTAATAAATTGTAATGTCCACACTGTGAAATGCCTAAGACAGCGCTACAGGGAGACAGGACGGACAGCTGATCATCCTCGCAGTGGCAGACCACGTGTAACAACACCTGAACTGGATCAGTACATCCAAACATCACACCTGCGGAACAGGCACAGGACAGCAACAACAACTGCCTGAGTTACACCAGGAATGCACAATCCTCACAAGAGAGGCTGGATTGAGAACTTTTAGGCCTGTTGTAAGGCAGGTCCTCACCAGACATCACTGGAAACAACGTCGCCTATGAGCACAAACCCACCGTCACTAGACCAGATAAGACTGGCATAAAGTTCTCTTCACTGATGAGTCGTGGTTTTGTCTCACCAGGGGTGATGGTCAGATTCGAGTTTATCGTCGAAGGACGGAGCGTTACACCGAGGCCTGTACTCTGGAGCGGGATCAATTTTAAGGTGGAGGGTCCGTCATGGTCTGGGGCAGTGTGTCACAGCTTAATCAGACTGTGCTTTTTGTTATTGTAGGCAATCTCAACGCTGTGCGTTACAGGGAAGAAATCCTCCTTCCTCATGTGGTACCCTTACTGCAAGCTTATCCTGATATGACCCTCCAGCATGCCAATGTCACCAGCCATACTGCTCATTCTGTGTGTGATTTCCTGCAAGACAGGAATGTCAGTGTTCTGCCATGGCCAGCGAAGAGCCCGGATCTCAATCCCATTAAGCACGTCTGGGACCTGTTGGATCGGCAGGTGAGGGCCAGGGCCATTCTGATACTGACTGTTACTTTCGATTTGGATCCCCCCCCCCCCTGGTGAAGTGGCAAGGAGTACAATCTGTTTTTCTAAGGGTTCATTGGAGATCAGGGAGTCAAACAGTGAACTGCTAATTGCAACACTGCCTTCATACATCACTGAGGAAAATCATCACTGAGGAAAATGTCACTAATTCAACAGTATGTTGACTATTTGTTTGGCTTGAATGATCCCAGATGTAATGGCGAACTGGAGAGGTTAGTTGCAATGAGAGCAGAGGGGGTGGGTAGAATGAGCAGAGGATTCTCATTAAATGGCTCGATTCTGGGCATGGCATGTGTCTCTGACTGAACCAGTCCAGTAGTTAAATACATTGCCGATAGAGACTTGACATATGTCCCAAATGGCACCCTTTTCCCTACATAATGCACTACTTTTGACCAGAGCCCAATGGGTCCTGGTCAAAACTACTGCACTACAGTGTATAGGAAATAGGAGTGTCATTTATATCTAAACATACAATGTGCTTGTTTACCCTGTCTTGGAATATTCAAAGGAGTGAGACTTTTGGATTTCTTCAAATAAATCATACTTTAATATCGATTAATTACTGCAATAATGGAGCTGGTCAACGACCCCCGTATGTGATCGCCGAGAGCCCAACGAGCAGAACTGAGTCAGAGCATTTTATAGGAAAGTATATCCTGAATGTTCATGACAAACAACAGATGTGTAGAATTATACAAACGTACACTGTGCTATCAAGCAACAGACAGCAAGATTTATATTGCGCCAGGTTTCTGTCTCTAAGTCATTTACTGCTTGTTTATACAGAAATACTAATGCAACATGGGACACTAGGTCCTTCCCTCAAATGATAAAGTCCAGTATTCATCTGCGATGTCAGAGATATAAACTGGAGGGAGGGTTTGCCTGGCACAAGCCGACAGACCAGCATTTCACACATACACTAATCATGGAATGGAACGCAGTCTTTAGGTTTTATCACCAAGGTATCGTAAATCAACTGTCAGCGTTAAGCGTCAGAGTCTCCTCAGAAGAACAGACAGAGTGTGGATGTACTAATACAAAAATACATTCTAATATAAAGTAATGTGAATAATACAATGTTGTAAATTCCACCGTAAACCCCTTGACTGATTGTCAGGATATACAGCAGTAATGCACAGGTAATAATTGTGCAACTCACCGACAGCATGATTTGCAAATATGAGATGCCGCATTGTTAGTCATTGGGAGCACAATATTATGCACGCTACACATTCTGAATATTTTCTTTTCTTTTCAATGCATACATCCGTTGTCCATCCATGCAATGTGAGACAGCATAGTAGTCATTGGGGAAATGTATTTCTTGTCCCGCAGAAATTAACTGTGATTCATACACATCTCAAGTCGGTGCCTGAGCATTTAGGTCACAGACGCATCTTTGGTTGTCAGATTTGGTGGCCTGCAGCAGCAAACTTCTCTATTGTGGGATACAACACCCACTCCGGAGGGACCACTAAACATGGAAAATGCTTGTTGTGTTACAGTACACACACACACACACACACACACACACACACACACACACACACACACACACACACACACACACACACACACACACACACACACACACACACACACACACACACACACACACACACACACACACACACACACACACACACACACACACACACTTTCATGACAAACAGATTCAAACAGCTCTTAGTAACACATTTGCCTTGTGACATCAACATCTTTTTTTAATGAACAATGACAGCCTCCTGCCTATACAGTATATTGATTTCCGTTGCTTCACCACCACCCCCCCTCATCATAATTGTTGGTCTCATATCAAATCAAATTCATACCTCAAACTATCAGCTATGTTTTGATCACATCGCCCCCCTGCGACTGCTGTCTAAAGGCAAAATGATTAAAATACCAAATACCCTAAACAACCGGCAATCTATATTTTTACTTAATGATATGGTTGTCGAGGCTAGGGAGAGATAGACTTAATAAAAAACCCATCTTTAGTTTTCATCTCGTTGCTCGTCTTGAGATGGGTGACTCAGAGATAGGTAGACCTAACTCTCTTTCCTCCCTCCTCCCCTCTCCTAGAACTTCAAAAGGCCTTGAAGAAAAGTCTGTGTGTAAAAGTACAAGCAGGGGTCTGTCTCTCTGCTTAGGGCAGCCATTGAGCCCCACTTCTTACCCCTGCCAAGAGCCTATAGGGAATGTCTTATATTTTTCAGTGAACTGGAATTAAGAGTCATCTCTGAGGATCCATGTTGAGTCTCTCAGGGAGAGGGAGAGGGAGAATGGATACACAACATAGCATGGAGCCTCGCTAGGGCCTCGCTCCCGGACACCCCACAGAGATTAACTGATAAGGCTACTGTTAGAGTACACTGAAATAAAGAAAAACAAGAGAAAGAGAGACTTCAAAGGTCATTCTTTTATCTCTCTGATGTCGGGGGAAATAATGAAAAAAAGACAAAAACATTTTGTAAAGGTCTCTATTCCCCCAGCTCAGTCAGTAATCTAGCGTGCCTTCTACTCATGGCATTTCTGATGGAATATAGCAAGCAACAACCATCTTTAATGAATTCTAGCCTGATTCATATCTCTAGAATGGAAGGCAGATAAACAGGTAAGGTGGATCCCGAACAATGCTATTGCGTGGTATTTCGTCCTTGTGTCCATCCACTCTTTGAGCGACAGGGTTTCACACACTGAAATGGTAAAGCAGGAATATTTTTTTATTAGATCTATGCCTTGTCCAGGATAATCTGCATGGCATCATTTATGGTGCCCATTGATTTGCCTATTGCTTCTATAGTCCCCATAACGAATACAAACTTCGGCGCACAGTTGAATAAAACAGTTGCAATTTAGACTCCAATCCAATAAGTGGGAATGAATTGAGCTTTTGTACGAGGCCAGGCGAGTGTATCTAATCCCCTTAATGAGACAAAAATATCCACATACTGTTCATTTCTGTGAACTGTCTGGGGAAATGTAGGCCACCCAAATGGCTCTGTGTCCTAATCAGATTGCAAATGTTTTTGAATGTGTGTCTGTTGTTGAAAGCTCCTTTGTGTGTGGGAACTGGGGGCGAGATGATACTGGTAGTCTAGATTTGGACACAGGATGTATCCCAAATGGCACCCCTATTCCCTATGTAGTTAAATGCACAACAACTGGAATTAAATAAGAAAGAAAACGATTGTCTGCAGTCATAAAACTCTGTCTAATTCTGTCTTGAGCAAAATAGTATGCATTTATTATGCACTCTCTTTATGGGGGAATTTAGCTAATTAAAGGAGCGATCTGGGATCACCCACATATCATTAATTTAAAAGCCAAATTGTTGTACCAATGCCAGATTGCCCATTTAAAGAAATAATAACTAACTTAATGTGGTTGTCTCCTTTGATTGTTTTATCACCGCCACAATAAGCATATAGTTATTTTTCAATTTCTGTAATTTTGTGGGAAATAGAAATTCATTTGAAGGGCAATGATAACAATCTAACCAAATCAAACAGTGTAAAAATCTGTGCCTACCCACCTCAGCAACAGAAAATGTAGAAATGTGAATAATAGAAGATATGATTCTCTCAGTGATCGTCTGCAAGGCAAGGTTGGCGAATAATTTGTTTTTGTGTGTGGTCAGTTCACATTACCTCTAAACACATTGAGACTAATGGCATGATTGCAAAGCCCACCAGGAGCCATGATAATGGGCCTCTTGTCTCGTGAAATTGCATCAATAAATATGGTTAATAGGAAAACGAGGCAAGGCCAAGTTAAAGAACCCCGATAACTAAAGGATGCATAACAAGAGGTGTTCAAGACGTCTAATCACTAAGGAGTTTAAAATAACACAGCAGATTCATGGGGGTTATCTGTCACCGTGTTGCTCGCTCAAATGGCCCTGTGCACACTCAGCTTGTACGACTGGTGTACAACACTTTGACACAACTATTTTTGATACAACTGAGAGTTTCTGAACAAAAAGGTTTACACAGTAGTTTGAGACACCGTTGTAACACAAAAAGATCAGTTGTAACCCAACCGTTGTGTCAAATGGGTTGTACCTCAGTTGTTCAACTTGAGTGTATACAGGGCCCTAGTTATTGTGTGACAGAGAGGGAAGAAATGAATAAATTGGAACAATAACCTGGCAAACATCGGTGATGTCTCTCCTGGCGCCCGTTTCAACCACCCAACTATTCTCTACCCTCTTGTCTCTATGGCAACCATCAGCTTTTAAAGGCCCCCAAAGCCTCCACTGAATTTGTAAATGACACTTACATGGCCACCTGTACAAATGTGTGTAACTGAGTAGCAGCAAAATGTGTGAAGTTGGACCAAATCTTCAAATAAATAAAATTTGATTAAAAAATTATCATTGTCTGAGGCACTGAACCGGCCTGCATTAATTATTCATGTTAACCTCTAAGTAATACACGTTGAGTCACAAACACAGGAGATTTAAACCTCTGAATCCCTAAAGGCTCTTATTCCCTATGTTGTGTACTACTTTGATGATCGATCCTTGACAAATCAAATATTCTCACTCTTATCCATAATAATCTCATCATGTAGACTAGCCAACCCTCACAGCCTACCCGCCCGCATCTGCGAGCTGTTGGCTAGAGCGCACGTGCCAAGACCAGAGTAGGCACATTTGCTATTTAATGCAAAAACAAATTGTGAGAAAACTATCGGTAAGGCTGAAAATGTGATGGAAACACATTGAACTTTAGATTTGTATTTGGGAACATGAAAACTTAAGCGAAAAATTACATTTTGTGTGCTCTATGTCATCATACACAGATTTGTCTCTGACAGAAGTCTGTTTTTGTGTAAACACACTACTGTTTGGAAAATGCTCATATTTTATTTACAGTGGCAAGAAAAAGTATGTGAATCCTTTGGAATTGCCTGGTTTCCTGCATAAATGTGTTATACAATTTGATCTGATATTCATCTAAGTCACAACAATAGACAAACACAGTCTCCTTAAACTAATAACACACAAACAATTATACATTGTCATGTCTTTATTGAACATGTAAACAATCACAGTACAGGGTGGAAAAAAGTATGTGAACACTTGGATTTAATAACTGGTTGACCCTCCATTGGCAGCAATAACCTCAACCAAACATTTTCTCTAGTTGCGGATCAGACCTGCACTACATTCAGGAGAAATTTTGGACCATACCTAATTACAAAACTGTTTCAGTTCAGCAATATCCTTGGGATGTCTGGTGTGAACCACTCTCTTGAGGTCATGCCACAGCATCTAAATCGAGTTGAGGTCAGGAATCTGACTGGGCCACTCCAGAAGGTGTATTTTCTTCTGTTGAAGTAATTCTGTTGTTGATTTACTTCTGTGTTTTGTGTCGTTGTCCTATTGCATCACCCAACTTCTGTTGAGCTTCAACTGGCGGACAGATGGCCTTACATTCTCCTGCAAAATGTCTTGATAAACTTGGGAATTCATCTTTTCGTCGATGAAAGCAAGCTATCCAGGCAGCAAAGCAGAACAGCAAACCATGATACTCCCTCCACCATACTTTACAGTTGGGATGAGGTTTTGATGTTGGTGTGCTCTGACTTTTTTATCCACACATAGTGTTGTGTGTTCCTTCCAAACAACTCAACATTAGTTGTATCTGTCCACAGAATCTCCAATCTCGTCGCATTGATTGGACTCCAAGTTAGCTGACTCCTGACTCCAATTAGCTTTTGGATAGGTCATTAGCCTAGGGGTTCACATACTTTTTACAACCTATACTGTGAATGTTTAAATTATGTATTCAATATAGATAAGAAAAATACAATAAGATGAAATAAATACGATCCTTTTGACAACATGCACTGAACTGTTATAGCTTTGTCTCAATGATTTGGCTGAAGTTGCTCAACATGTAACTGCGCACGTGGGCCCCCTTATTTCAAGTTAGCATTGATTGTACATAGCATTGATAAGACTAATACGCATGTAGAATAAAATGATTTAACTTCTTATGGTGGCAGGGGCAGCATTGAGTAGCTTGGATGAAAGGTGCCCAGAGGTGCCCTGAATAAAAGGCCTGCTCCTCAGTCTCAGTTGCTAATATATGCATATTCACATTAGTATTGGATCGAAACCACTCTGAAGTTTCTAAAACTGTTTGAATGATGTCTGTGAGTGTAACAGAACTCATATGGCAGGCAAAAACCTGAGAAGAAATCCAAACAGGAAGTGAGAAATCTGAGGTTGGTTGATTTTCAACCCAGGACCTGTTGAATTCACATTGGGATATGAATGAAGTTGCACTTCCTAGGGCTTCCACTAGATGTGAATTGTCTTTAGAAACTTGAATGAGGCTTCTACTGTGTTGAGGGACTGAATAAGAGCTGAATGAGTCAGGTTACTGGCAGAGAGCCATTTCCTGGTCACACGCATTCCACATGATATCGACTTGCGTTCCGTTGCACCTCTCGACACAAAGGAATTCTCCGGTAGGAACTTTATTGAAGATTGATTCTATACTTATTTTGAAATGTTTCTTTGACCTGTAATATAACTTTTTGAAGTTTTTGTCCGAAGTAATGCTCGACCTGCATGAACGTTTGGATTTAAATACCTAATGTGCTAACAGAAGTAGCTACTTGGACTTAATAATGGACATTATCGAACAAATCAAGCATTTATTGTGGAACTAGGATTCCTGGGAGTGCATTCTGATGAAGATCATCAAAGGTAAGGGAATATTTATCATGTAATTTCTGGTTTCTGTTGACTCCAACATGGCGGCTAATTTGATTATTTTATGTTTAACTTGTGTTACCATCTACATTTATGATGAGTATTTCTGTTGAATCGATGTGGCTATGTAAAATCACTGGATGTTTTTGGAACTAGTGAATGTAACGCGCCAATGTAAGCTCAGATCTTTTGATATAAATATGAACTTTTTCAAACAAAACATACATAGATTGTGTAACATGAAGTCCTATGAGTGTCATCTGATAAAGATCATCAAAGGTTAGTGATTAATTTTATCTCTATTTGTGCTTTTTGTGACTCCTCTCTTTGGCTGGAAAAATGGCTATGTTTATTCTGTGGCTTGGTGGTGACCGAACATAATCGTTTGTGGAGCTTTCACTGTAAAGCATATTTGAAATCGGACACTGTGGTGGGATTAACAACAAGATTACCTTTGAAATGGTATATGATACTTGTATGTTTGAGGAATTTTTATTATGAGATTTATGTTGTTTTGAATTTGGCACCCTGCACTTTCACTGGCTGTTGTCATATCATCCCATTAACCTGTTGAGTGTAGGGGGAAGTATTTTGATGTTTGGATGAAAAACGTACCCAAATGAAACTGCCTTTTTCTCAGACCCAGAATCTAGAATATGCATATAATTGTCAGATTAGGATAGGAAATCTAAAGATTCTAAAACTGTCTAAATATTGTCTGTGAGTATAACAGAACTGATATTGCAGGCCAAAACCTGAAGAAAATCCAACAAGGAAGTGCCTAAGAGAAAATATTCTCCCTGCTCCACTGCATGCCTTCCCTCCATTTAAAGGGATATCAACCAGAATCCTTTCTCTATGGCTCCCACATGGTGTGAACAGTCTTTAGACATAGTTTCAGGCTTTTATTCTGAAAAATGAGTGAGAAAGATCACATCGCATCAGTGGGTGCCAGCAGAGTTTTGCATGCGTAACAGCTTGGAGCAGACCTTTTCTCTCTCTCTCTCCTATTGCAAAAGCTACGGTCCGGTTGAAATATTATCGATTATTTATTGTAAAAACAACCTGAGGTTTGATTATAAAAAACGTTTGACATGTTTCTACGAACTTTACGGATACTATTTGGAATTTTCATCTGCCTCGTCGTGCCCGCTCGAGCCTGTGGATTTCTGAACAAAACGCGCCAACCAAATGGAGGTATTTTGGATATAAAAATAATCTTTATGGAACAAAAGGAACATTTATTGTGTAACTGGGAGTCTCGTGAGTGCAAAAATCCGAAGATCATCAAAGGTAAGCGATTAATTTTATTGCTTTTCTGACTTTTGTGACCAATCTACTTTGCTGATAGCTGTTTGTAATGTTTTGTCTGCTGAGAGAGATGTCCTAACATAAACGTTTGGATAGCTTTTGCTGTAAAGCTTTTTTGAAATCTGACTCGCCAGGTGGATTAACAACAAGCTAAACTGTGTTTTGCTATATTGCACTTGTGATTTCATGAAAATTAAATATTTTGAGTAATTTCATTTGAATTTGGCGCTGCAATTCAGCAGATGTTGACAAAAATGATCCCGCTAATGGGATGGGTGCGCCAAGAAGTTAACGGGATTGCATCCCTACGAACATGGCCAGTTGGCATTGATAGTACGTTATGAACCTATAAGACTATAAAATAACATCCATGGAGTGTAAAATTATCCCACATGGTTAAAATGAACCTCCGTACAATGTGAAAAACATAGAAAAACATCATGAGCATTTCTCATGGATGTTATGCACCCTCTAAGATGCATGTTCAGATAGCTAATGAAATAGTCATCACAATGATAGCTTTATGATATCTAATTCCAGTTTGATCTGCTCCATTATGAATACATTTCTAAACTGCCAATAGAAATGGTTGTGAATTGGATTCAGAAAAGATTGCTTTTGAATTCTCAATTTTAGGCAGGTTGAAAGAATTTACTAAATGTGCCCCTTTTCAGGAACCATGACTTAGGTCGCAAGTCACGACTGTACAAGAGAGACATATTAACGTTTTTTTTTTTTTTTTATGTAAACGCAGAAATATCTTCTGGAACATGTGAACTTTAATTTCCCTTTACACCAAACTTGTATGCCATCTGTGAATATGAATAAAGTTGTTAAATTATGAGCCTTGTTGGTTAAGCCACAGAAAAAGTGAGCAACCTTCCCACTAGCCATGATTGGCTGAGATAATGAGTGGGCTGGACATGCCGAGAGAGGAGTTCAGATTAGTCTGCCAAATGGAAAGCTTAGGTCTATTTGAGCTGGTCAGTCTGTGTTGGTAATCCTGTCAAATGCATATTTTTTTAAATGTATCGTGTAGTGGAGCTGCATAAGTGTTGCTCTCCACTTTTGGAAGGATCAAATTTTGAAATCAGTGGAAATAGAGTGTGATAGCTAAAGAGATGGAGAAAACACCTATCTCCAGATTACATCTTCAAACTAAAGGCAACCGTGGCATGATATCCGTGACAGGGAGACACATCCATCATGCATGATGATGAACACGGGTAAGATTGTCTAGCTAGCTATATTTTCCGATATCACACATTTCTAATTTTGATAGAAAGTGGTTTAATTTCAAGCTAAATTGTACTGTTATTTAGCTAGCTAATGTTAGCTGGCTGGCTCCCTAGCTAACATTACATGTATGACGTTATTATTCATATCCCAGAGCCATTTGCTTTGATAGTTAGAGCCTAATGTTAGCTAGCTAACATTGAACCTGGTTAGTTAGCTCCCAGCAGATTCATCCAGGGTAGTAACAACATGATTTGGCACTATGTTTATTGTTGTTTAACTAGCTAACGTTAGCTGGCTAGCTCGTTAGCTAAAATCAAATCAAACTTTATTTGTCACATGAGCTATATACAACAAGTGTAGACCTTACCGTGAAATGCTTACTTACCAGCTCTTAACCAACAGCGCAGTTCAAGAAGAGTTAAGAAAATATTTACCAAATAAACAAAAGTTTAAAAAACACACACAAAAAAATACTAAAACAAAGCAACAGTTCTAAAATTATAATTTTTGAAAAAAAAAAAAATAATAATAATAATGAGTAAATCAAAATTATTATAACGTGGCTATACTGGAGGTACCGGTGCCGAGTCAACTCTTCGACCCGCCTTTTCCTGTAGTCCATGATCAGCTCCTTTGTCTTGCTCACATTGAGGGAGAGGTTGTTGTCCTGGCACCACACTGCCAGTTCTCTGACCTCCTCCCCATCGTTGTTGATGATCAGGCCTACCACTGTTGTGTCATCAGCAAACTTAATGATGGTGTTGGAGTCATGTTTGGCCATGCAGTCATGGGTGAACAGGGAGTACAGGAGGGGCCCCAGTGTTGGGGATCAGCGTGGCAGACGTGTTGTTGCCAACCCTTACCACCTGGGGGCGGCCCGTCAGGAAGTCCAGGATACAGTTGCAGAGGGAGGTGTTTAGTCCCAGGGTCCTGAGCTTAGTGATGAGCTTCATGGGCACTACTATGGTGTTGAACGCTGAGCTGTAGACAATGAACAGCATTGGCTACTGACATGAAGTGCTTTGATTACAGACTCAGTCAGGGAGGGAGGTGAAAATGTCAGTGGAGACACTTGCCAGTTGGTACACATCCTGGTAATCCGTCTGACCCCGTGACTTTGTGAATGTTGACCTGTTTAACCTCTCTGAGCACGGAACCCGGTAGCGGGCTGAAATTCCACAACATACGGTGATCGCTACATAAATAGTCATATTAAACATTCATGAAAATACAAGAGTCTCACATGTATCGAAAGCCTAGAATCTTTCTAATCCAACTGCGTTGTCAGATTTAAAAAAGGATGTACTGCGAAAGAATACGATGCGATTATCTGAGCATAGAGCCCCATAAAAAACAACAATTTCAACCAGCACAGGCGTAACATAATCCCAAACTGCATTAAAATAAATTGTTTACCTTTGGCGATCTTCGTCTGTTTTCAATCCCAATGCTCATTGTTGCACAAATGAATGATCTTTTGTTTGATAAAATCTGTTTTTATTGCCTAACACGAAACATTTTATGAACAGCTTGTGTCGTGAATTCCGTCTCATTCCATTTTCGACGACACATTCCAGGTAAATAACCCACACAAAACGTGACTTTTCCAGTCATGTTTGATTTCATTCACCAATCAACTGGTTTGTTTGTAACACAACCAAAAAAAAAACGATTTGAAGACAACAATTAATGAAGACAACAAGTAATGACATCACAATGACATAACCCAATGACCACTGATCGTCTTGAAATCTAGCTGGGTAGATAGCCAATGAGCTGAGGTAAATGGCAATATACAATGGTTGTGTGTTGGAAGACCAACTCATGTCGTAAACTCATTCGCTATTGAAGTTTTATTCCGGAAGGAGCTACGCATTTTACGCACAGCGCTGTTTTGGTAAACGAGCAGATTCAGCTGTTTATATATCAATCAGTATGGCAACTAATTCAGGGAAAGCTAAATCTAAGTCTAGATATACAGATGTACATAACAATTTTAGAAGAAATTGATCGGAAAAGTGAGATAGAGATTGTTGTAGGACGATACATTTAGCGATTCCCAAGTGGAGGAATATTTTTTGAACGAAGAGGACACCGTTGTAGCCAGTGTGTATAATCTGTAACGTGCCTGCAGAAGAGGAACAATGTCACCGTTTTGGACTGGTAAGTTCTTCTCATGCTAATGCCCTTGTTTGAAATTACTAATTTAAAATATGATGAGTGATCATTTTTTTATTTTAGAAGCAATATATAAAAATGTAATGTGATGAAATGATGTAATGAAATGTAATGAAAAGTGATGAAATGTGTCTGCCGCCCCACCCCCAACCCACATGAAATAGCCTATTTGAGGCTGTTGATGGGAGGGCAGGCCCACAGCAATGGCCAAAGTGAAATGGAGACAGTAGATACAGCTGGTCTGTTGTAATATAATAAAGACAGTAGATCTAGCTGGTCTGTCATAATATAATAGAGACAGTAGATCTAGCTGAAATGTCATAATATAAAAGAGACAGTAGATCTATAATAATATATTCAACCTTATGTTCCCTGTACTCTATATTTATATCTGTTTATTATACCTTAGCAGCACAATATTGTGTAGAGCTTTGGCAAAGTGGGTGATGTTATATCCTTCCTGTTTGGCCCTGTCCGGGGGTCTCATCGGATGGGGCCACAGTGTCTCCTGGCCCCTCCTGACTCAGCCTACAGTATTTATGCTGCAGTAGTTTATGTGTCGGGGGCTAGGGTCAGTTTGTTATATCTGGAGTACTTCTTCTGTCTTATCCTGTGTCCTGTGTGAATTTAAGTATGTTCTCTCTAATTCTCTCTCTCGGAGGAGGAGGACCTGAGCCCTAGGTCCATGCGTCAGAACTACCTGTCATGATGACTCCTTGCTGTCCCCAGTCAACCTGGCCTTGCTGCTGTTCCAGTTTCAACTGCTCTGCCTGCGGCTATGGAACCCTGAACTGTTCATATTTACTCTTGAGGTGCTGTCCTGTTGCATCCTCTACTGTGATTATTATTATTTGACCCTGCTGGTCATCTATGAACGTTTGAAAGTCTTGGCCATATTCTGTTATAATCTCCAACCGGCACAGCCAGAAGAGGACTGGCCACCCCTCATAGCCTGGTTCCTCTCTAGGTTTTTTCCTAGGTTTGGGCCTTTCTATGGAGTTTTTCCTAGCCACCGTGCTTCTACACCTGCATATTTTGCTGTTTGGGGTTTTAGGCTGGGTTTCTGTACAGCACTTTGAGATATTAGCTGATGTACGAAGGGCTATATAAAACAATTTGATTTGATAAGAGGACTGAGGGTCTTCCAAATATTGAAAGTGTTTAAATAGTTACCCATGTTATTTTGTAAATGTATTTTTTATTTTATTTTTTATTATCCATATTTTAACTCCATGTTTTGGGGTGTATGTTAGAATACCATTTTGCCATTTTGTATATAGTTATTTGTTTCCAAATGTATACCTTCACCAATTTGGCCACTTGGGTACATTTGGGTTACTTGTGCGGGACACCTGGGTGACTTCATGATAAATGTCATGTAAGCACACTCATTTTGGAAGTTATCATTCTGAAACTTTGCACAAAAGGTGATGATTAAAGATGATACAACAATAAAAAGAAAAAACATATGTTTTTTTCATTGTATTATCTAAACCAGATCTATTGTGTTATATTCTCCCACATTCAATTCACATTTACACAAACTTCAGGGTGTTTTCTTTCAAATGGTACCAATAATATGGATATCCTTGCTTCTGGGCCAGAGCTACAGGCAGTTAGATTTGGATATGTCTTCAGGTGGAAATTGAAAAAATTAGGGGGGTTAAAGGTCTAAGAGGTTAAAGGTCTTGCTCACATCGGCTACCAAGAGCGTTATCACACAGTCATTCAGAACAGCTGGTGCTCTCATCTCATGCTTCAGTGTTGCTTGCCTCGAAGCGAACATAAAAGTCATTTAGTTTGTCTGGTAGGCTCGCATTACTGGGCAGCTCGCTTCTGGGTTTCCCTTTGTGGTCTGTAAAAGTTTTCAAGCCCTGCCACATCTGACAAGCGTCAGAGCCGGTGTGGTAGGATTCAATCTTAATCCTGTATCGACGCTTTGCTTGTTTGATGTTTTGTCTGAGGGCATAGCGGGATTTCTTATAAGCATCCGGATTAGTGTCCCTCTCCTTGAAAGCGGTAGCTCTAGCCTTTAGCTCGATGCAGATGTTGCCTGTAATCCATGGTTACTGGTTGGGATATGTACGTACGTGGGGACTTCGGGGGCAACGTCGTCGATGCACCTATTGATGAAGCCGATGATCTTACACATTGTTTACCAAGTTAAGCTAAAGTGTACAACACCCGTTGAATATGGCCGGTGACAGTAAATGTCGGCAAAAAAGCGTATGAAATTGAAATTGTTGCTGGTTAGTGTAATGATGTTCGTCTGTTGTTTGAAGTGAGGCAGACCGAAATGCAGCGTGTAGGTTACTCATGACCTTTAATGAAGCTAATGCAGTACATGAAATAACTGAAAAAATGAAAACAACAAACGAGTGAAACAAATACAGCCTATCTGGTGACTAACACTAAGACAGGTACAATCACCCACGAAATACAACGCGCACTCAGGCTACCTAAATACGGTTCCCAATCCGAGACAACTAGAATCAGCTGACTCCAATTAGGAATCGCCTCAGGCAGCCAAGCCTAACTAGACACACCCCTAATAATACACACTCCTAATTAATACAAACCCCAATACGAAATACAACATATAAACCCATGTCACACCCTGGCCTACCCAAACATATAACAAAAACACAAGATACAATAACCAAGGCGTGACAGTTAGGTTGTTTTCATGTTTTCCAGAGGTAAACAAATCATCGGCTAGAGTATCAAGTGTGCACTCGGAACACTCTGAGAGCAAAACGAGATGGGTGGGGCTAAATCTTAAGAGGGTGTGAACGATGCTGAAAGGTTGTAGACAAAGAAGAGCTCTTCACTAGATACCAAAACCTTCAAAGGCCATTTTCTCAAAAGTGAGGTTACAAGGTCATCAACTCAGAATTAATTTCCCGTTGATCCTCAGAAATCATACCATTTTGTAGTTCTGAGTCTCTACTTATTTCCAATGTAAAAAAAATAATAATAATGTTGCTCCATAAGACCAAATCCAGGTGGTGTCACAAAAATGTAAAATACAAGCGTAAAAAGTTCAACACCCAGATTTATTTAGTCTTGGATGGATTTGTGGCGGTATTTTTCCTCTTTACCTCCCTATTACCTCCCTCAGTCTCTTACCGTGAATCCCTGATGATTAACACAACCTTAAAATGATTTGATAGCCGCTACTAACCCTTCAATGCGCTGTAAAGCCACAAGGTTTTAGCTGTCAGGAATTGATTTGAAATGAGGCCGCGCTACTGCTTGTAGTTAGACTGGATGAGAGGTGCTGTACAGTAGTCCATATATCACCACACATAAGTCGTGGCAGCTTCTCGTAAAACATCTATATCTGTTTAAAGGTGACAAAATATAGCATATGAGCCCTTGTAAAGGCCAACAGATGAGAAGAGGCCCCTAGAGTTTGAAGTTGCTCAAGGTTTTGTTCTGTACGGCCTCCGCAGTTACTATTCTCTCCCTGACTCACAAGCTCATACTCTCTGCTTCTAATTCTGAATAAGCTGGTCATAGAAGAACCCCCCACATTTCCCACAACCTGGTTAAATAACATTTTCATCAGTCCCACAAAAAAATGCAACAAAGTGCCTATACAAAGCCCTCCCTTTTTCAATCAGAAACGTCTTCTTGTCTGCCTGCCAGCTGAACATATCTGCCAGTGTGTGTAGGCTACCTGCCCCTACCCCTACCCCTCCAAAGCATAGTTGTAGCTTACTGACATTACAAGCATTATTCAGAAGATGGGGAGAGATGTTTAATTAAAGAAGAATGGATGAACTTTGCCAATGCTAGTTAGGGATACTATAGTTACCACATTTCACAAAAAGGTAAGATGTGATTTTTTTGGGAGGGGGGGGGTAGATCAGTTTTAATATTGCAGATAGATTGCGGCTTCCAACAATGACATTTTTTGCATAATTTCCAATCCCCTATATATATTTTGGTAAAGATATATATATTTTCCTTTGTTTGTTATGTTCCCCTAACCCTACCACACCCACCCCAATCAGAGTAAACTAATAGACAGCAAAACTTTTCTCCTACTTCCAGCTTATACTGTACATACTATATGCATTTTATGGACACAATATATTTATCTATAGTATCTCTGAACACCATCCAGTTTTTGACATATTTTTCAACAGTGCTGTTATGTTTCACGAAAGTTCTGAACCTTTCTTTTCTCAGATTCTACAGATTGTAAATTAAAGATAAACATTTTTGCTAAGAGTATTATTATATTGTTGATCGATTGACTATGACTTTTCAAATCACCCAGCAGTGCTATTTGCAGAGTTTGCTCCAAGTAAATGTTGCAATTCTTCAGCCATTGCTGAACCTGCGTCCAAAAACAAGCTACATACGGACAGTACCAAAAGATGTGTTTTTAAATCTGGTGCCGGTCTACACACACAAGCTTGTTAGCTTGCTGGCTTCTCTGGTCCAAAGTTAAGTCAACTCTGAGTTGTGTCACATAAGTTGACGATGGAGAGACGAAGCAGGTACGGGGAGTCAAACATTTAGTAAGGAACGTACATGGAATGAGGACAGGAACAGCGTCAGCATAAAATAAAATAAAGACAAAAAACAATCAATGCATCTGCAGGAAACAGAGCAGGGAACTGACAAATATAGGAGAGGAAATAAACAGATGCGTGAGTCCAATATCGCTGATGCGCGTGACGAGGGAAGGCAGGTGTGTGTAACTGATGACAGGAGTGCGTGATGCAGGGCAGCCTGGCGGAGGGTAGAGTGGGAGCAGACGTGACAGCACCACTCCGCCTTCTTGGGGCGCCACCCGGCATCCCACCTGGGCGAACCGGCTGAGACATGGGCGCTGGGCAAGCCAGTTGGGGCGTGGAAGCCTGACGAACCAGCAGGAGCGTGAGAGCCTGGCGAGCTGGCTGAGACAAGACAAATGTCGATCCCGCTGCAGAGAGGAAGCTCGATGATCCGGTGGAGAGTGAGGTGGGATGGGAGGCCGCTGAGCCAGCAAGGGTGTGGAAGAACAGTTCCATCGGCGGTGGAATCCACCCCGACGTCAGCAACAACAACAAAAAACTCCTGCAACAGCTGGGCCAACAAGTACTGACGATCCGGCTGAGACCCGACGTAGGATGGGCGCCATCCGAGCCAACCGGGGCAAGGAAACCTCTCAAGCCAGCTGGGGCGTGGAAGCCTAGCTGGCTAGCCACCCCTGGTTCCATCAGCCTAGCTGGCTAGCCACCCCTGGTTCCATCAGCCTAGCTGGCTAGCCACCCCTGGTTCCATCAGACGAGCTGGCTAGCCAACCCTGGTTCCATCAGCCTAGCTGGCTAGCCACCCCTGGTTCCATCAGACGAGCTGGCTAGCCAACCCTGGTTCCATCAGCCTAGCTGGCTAGCCACCCCTGGTTCAATCAGCCTAGCTGGCTAGCCACCCCTGGTTCCATCAGCCTAGCTGGCTAGCCACCCCTGGTTCCATCAGACGAGCTGGCTAGCCACCCCTGGTTCCATCAACCTAGCTGGCTAGCCAACCCTGGTTCCATCAGCATAGCTGGCTAGCCACCCCTGGTTCCATCAGACGAGCTGGCTAGCCAACCCTGGTTCCATCAGCCTAGCTGGCTAGCCACCCCTGGTTCCATCAGCCTAGCTGGCTAGCCACCCCTGGTTCCATCAGCCTAGCTGGCTAGCCACCCCTGGTTCCATCAGACGAGCTGGCTAGCCAACCCTGGTTCCATCAGCCTAGCTGGCTAGCCACCCCTGGTTCCATCAGCCTAGCTGGCTAGCCAACCCTGGTTCCATCAGTGGTCGACGGGAGGAAATAAACAGATGAGTGAGTGAGTCCAGGTGAGTTCAATATCGCTGATGCGCGTGACGTGGGAAGGCAGGTGTGCGTAAATGATGACAGAAGTGCAGGAGCAGACGTGACAAGTTGAATCAATCAAAGTTGAATCAATCAATCAATCAATCAAATGTATTTATAAAGTCAGTTTTCCATCAGCAGTTTCTCTGTAGATGCCGCTCCTCCATAGGTATAATTCTGTGGGCCTAATTCAGATAACGCATGTCATCACAAGATGCTCGTTGCTTCAAGCCAAGCATCCTCCCCCATCCTCTCTCACTCACTCCCCGCCCGCAAAATTTAAATTGCATCTCGCTCCCTACACTTTCCAACACGCATGTAAACAACTCACTGAACTATAGCTTTCCTGCTCCATAGCAATCTGCTCTATCGGCACTGCATGATCTCTGAAGTGATTTAACGTCGAACTCAATGTAAGAAAAACTACTTTTATTTGGTTTGAATCTGTTCACAACTTTATTTTACTGATCGGAACAGTGGTTCTGTTCAGAACGAAAAAAAAATGGATTTCCAACCCCTGCCTAATATACTAAGAAAATGTATATATGAGTGCATTGTAAGGGGAAAAAAGTGCCATTTTACAATAGGCTTACCTGAAATCCCACCAAATTGCCTGAACTCCATTTTTTGTCCTTGCCAGTACAATGGTTTATGTACAATAGGCTAATTCAGCCAATATCAAATGGAATTTAAACATTCAAAAAGTTTGGAGTATCTTCATCCATTGTTGCATTTATTATAATAATTTTAAAAAAACCTTTAAACATGTTGATGGCCATTCCCTCATACACACACTCAAACACTTCAAAATTGGGTGCTGCTGTACAATTATTTTCATGGTCTTTTCATGGTCTTTTCATGGACTTCAGAGACTGAGGCTGGAAACAACAAAGTGGATTCCCTCCAGGTTTGAGGCTTAGAACAGCTCGTTCTGGTTGAGCTATACAACATTGCATGACAGACAGGTCTTTCACTGGAGCCAAAATGATCCTGTTGTTGGGAGAGGATCTTTCACCTTGCAGAGGCTGTCCATCAAATATGAATGGAACCTGTTAAACAACACAATGGAACACTGTATCTGGCTGTAGCAGTTTTTTCTTTCTTGGTCTCCACTTGTAGCAAAGTCCTTAAGATGCATTGTCATTGAGTATGCAGGTATGCTGGCTCTACCAAAGGTTTTTATAGGAGTGGGATGCTTGTACATTGTCGCACATCCTAGATCTGAGCCTACCAAAAAAGGAAGAAACACCCAAAGATGATCTATTCGGTACATTTAATGGTGCTCTTTAATTAATTAGAGACAAATTGTACGTCCCGAATGGCACCCTATTCCTCATTTAGTGCAATACTTTTGGCCAGGGCACATAAGGCTTTTTGGGGGACTTTGCACCATCCTTTGTGTCTTTTCACACTTTAGCCTCATACTTTGCCTGCACTGAGCCAGATACCTTCCCTTTTCCAGCTTTTTAAATTTATCCTGTGCTCCTTCTTTCCGCTCTGGTCCTTCATGAGTTAATCAGCTCCCCAAGCAATATGCAGCTGTGAATAAATATCCACTAATTGATGTATTTTGCTTAATTCCGATTAATTTGGAATCTTGGTCCTAACTGTCTCCCGCTGACTCCCGCTCATTGATTACAGAATTCGATTGAGAGTAAAACCCGCAGTAGCCTATAATCACAAAGACGTGGGGCTACCAATTAAAAATGATAATCATCTCCGAAGCTCGTTCCATTACCTCCATACATTATAGGGATTGGCATGCCCCTGTATTTAATAATATTCCATATGTTTTATAATTCTACCATACATTCACAAATCAAATAGAAACTCTCCTTATTGCCAACTGTGCCTGTAACCTTGCTGGTGCAGTGGTGTCATTTACATTCCATAATATGAATACAGGAAATAGATACCATTGCAAAGACATGTAATTCATACACTAATAGTGTTTTGGTTTTCATTACACCTTGTTTGCACATGTTTATTCCCTTAATAGTGTTAGTATTATGAGGGGATCTGATAATTCATTGTATTGTAATGATTCTAATGATCTCTCCATTTAGTAAAGCACACCCTGCAAACTACTACTCACTACCCTTTTTTCTTAAATTATTTTACCTTTATTTAACTAGGCAAGTCAGTTAAGAACAATTTCTTATTTACAATGACAGCCTAGGAACAGTAGGTTAACTGCCTTGTTCAGGGGCAGAACAACAGATTTTTACCTTGTCAGCTTGGGGATTTGATCTAGAAACCTTTCGGTTACTGGCCCAACGCTCTAACCAATAGGCTACCTGCCACCCCCTTTCACCAGGAGCTTGTGGTTCTCACATTTTTAGGAGGTGCATGCGTGTATGAATAAATAAACAAGTGGCTTGTGGCATGGCGCCGGGTGAATAGCAGTCTGGGAAAGGTTGACGGTAGCCCCGGCTAGACAGTGACGGATGGGGCGTGTCTGGAGCTATCGAGGCTGATGGCGAGAGACCGAGGTGTCTCGCAGCCCCCCTTCGTCCCCCTTCTCCACGGCCCACTGCCCTTTGAGGCGCATCTGACGCGGAGGCGAGCAGACAAGCGACCGCTCCATAAACAATGGCAGATTGGAGACGCGGGCAGACAGAGCGGAGGGGCTGGTAAAAACTGATAAAGGCTGGGGGTGTCTTTGAGAGGAGAGGAGTAGATGAGGAGAGCTGAGGAGAGAAGAAGAGCAGGGAGGATAAAAAGCTGGAGGTGATCTTAATTTAGAGGGCACTGAGAGGGGGCGTGTGTGTGTATGTTGAGGTGTGTGTGTGTGTGTGTGTGTGTGTGTGTGTGTGTGTGTGTGTGTGTGTGTGTGTGTGTGTGTGTGTGTGTGTGTGTGTGTGTGTGTGTGTGTGTGTGTGTGTGTGTGTGTGTGTGTGTGTGTGTGTATTTCAATTATACTGATCAAAAATATAAAGAAACATGTAAAGTGAAGTGTTGGTTCCATGTCTCATGAGCTGAAATAAAATATCCCTGATAATTTCCATACTCACAAAAACACTATTTTTCTCATATGTTGTGTAAAAATGTGTTTACATCCCTGTTAGTGAGCATTTCTCCTTTGCCAAGATAATTCATCCACCTGACAGGTGTGGCATATCAAGAAGCTAATTAAACAGAATGCTCATTACACAGGTGCATCTTGTGATGGGGACAATAAAAAGCCACCCTAAAATGTGCAGTTTTGTCACACAGTTTTGAGGGATTGTGTAATGGTTTTCTTGCGGTGAAGGAGAGGTGGACCAAAACGCAGCGTGGTTTCTATTCATGGTTCTTTAATGAAGAAAACTATACATGAACAGACTAACAAAAACAAGAAACGTGCAAACCTAAAACCTAAAACAGCCCTATCTGGTGCAAACACAGAGACAGGAACAATCACCCACTAACACACAGTGAAACCCAGGCTACCTAAGTATGATTCTCAATCAGAGACAACTAATGACACCTGCCTCTGATTGAGAACCATACTAGGCCGAAACATAGAAATACCCAAATCATAGAAAAACAAACATAGACTGCCCACCCCAACTCACGCCCTGACCATACTAATTAATGACAAAACAAAGGAAATAAAGGTCAGAACGTGACAGCTTGTGCAATTAGCATGCTGACTGCAGGAATATCCACCAAAGCTATTGCCATATAATTTTTTGTGAGACGCAGACTAGGTGAACGGATGATCTCTGCATGTGTGGTTCCCACAGTGAAGCATGGACGAAGAGCTGTGATGATGTGAGGGTGCTTTTCCGGGGACACTGTTGGTCATTTATTTAGAATTCAAGGCACACTTAACCAGCATGGCTACCACAGCATTCTGGTTTGCGCTTAGTGGGACCATCATTTGTTTTTCAAAGGCTGTGTAAGGGCTATTTGACCAAGAAGGAGAGTGATGGAGTGCTGCATCAGATGACCTGGCCTCCACAATCACCCGACCAATTCAGATGGTTTGGGATGAGTTGGACCGCAGAGTGAAGGAAAATCAGCCAACAAGTGCTCAGCATATGCATATGCTGGAACTCCTTCAAGACTGTTGGAAAAGCATTCCAGGTGAAGCTGGTTGAGAGAATGCTCATAAAGGCAAAGTCAGGCTACTTTGAAGAATATAAAATATAAAAACCTTTCTTGGTTACTACATGACTCCATATGTGTTATTTTATAGTTTTGGTGTCTTCACTATTATTCTACAATGTAGAAAATAGTCCAAATAAAGAAAAACCCTTGAATAAGTCACTGTGTGCAAACTTTTGACTGGTACTGTATATTCGGAGAGCCTGTTTCTGTCCTGCCCTTGACTTTGGTGCAGGTCATGTTCATAGCCTCTTCGTAGCAAAACTACCTGATCTTCTCAAAAATATCAGTTTGTCTAGCTGTGTCCAGTCCAGGTGGTGTTTGTACATGCAGACCATCAATGGGAGGAAGGAAGTCAGCGTTGTGCAGCAGCTGAAACCTGGTAACGACTGAGCCCGAACACCAGGCTCCAGAGCATCGAAGCTGTAAAACAAGTTCTAGCAAAAAAATGTTTTAAGACATGAGAACCTTGCACAACATCAATAGACATGTAGATAGCTAAAGAATGAACCATAATCTCAATCCATAGAGTACTAGCAATACAAACTGATTGGCATAGATAGCTAAAGTTAACCAAATAGGTTCAATGTTAGCTAGTTAACATTAGGCTATAACTAGCAATGTGAACTGGCATTCTGAGATAACATTCTGAGATGACAAAATTAGACATTTATAATATCTGACACTGTAGCTAGACTCTTACCCGTATACATGGATGAACGCTTCACGGCAAACTGCAACCCCTTTCATTAAATTAGACGTCCTGTGTCATTTCCGTTTGTTTGTACTCTGGTTCACACTGACCGTGTGCAAAGACAAGAATCATCATATCTTTCTCCCTCTTTGTCACGAATGCCATGGTTTCCCTTAGTTTGAAGATGTAATCCAAAGACAGGTGTTTTATACAACAGTCTTCTGTGTTCTCTTTTCGACTCCCTCAACATTTGCAATTAAAGGCCAGAATTCTATTCATCTACTTATCAAACTCTGCTTCTACCAGACATTCCACTGATTTGAAAACTCGGCCAACTTCTTCCATGACAAGAAAACCATTGATTGCCTTTTCTTCACCATCACTGTCATCGGAAGACTCTGCAATGTCTTCAACTTTGCACAACTTGAGTTTTGTCATTCATTCACTATTGTGAAGGAAAATAAAGGTATTTCTTATACAGAAATAGTACAATTTGCAAATATTTTGTAAAACAAAATTCCACTTTTACATTTATGGGGTATTGTGTATAGGTCAGTGACACAAAATCTCAATTTAAATGTTTTAAATTTAAGCTTTAACACAATAACATTTTTAAAATGTCAAGGGGTGTGAGTACTTTCTGATGGCACTGTATATAGGATTTTGCCCTGAAAAATTAGGGGCTAAATAAAATCACATGCATGCCAAACTCGGCCCTCGGGCCGCCAGTTGGGGAACCCTGGTGTAGGCTATATGGGGGTCTGTCATGCTGCTATTAAGGGTTTTGGAACAGGCGCAGGAATGCGTAATAGGGTTTTTTATTACGCCCCAAATTACGCCGTGTCTACAGGGGGCGAAGACTAAACAAACATGTAGCAAAACAATGGGTTGAAATCCAAACTAAGAGCTAGGAATACCTTGAATGAATAACACACGCGCATGATGATTAACACGAAAGCCCAAAACACACAGCACAGGTACTCACACGTACCAACGGACATTGTAACACCAATCGACAGGACACTGGTAAAACAAGGGCACACTTATACAGTTACTAATCTCTGGGAATAGGTGCCAGTTGTGCGTAATGAAAGTTCCGGAGGGATCCCTGACAGGGCCTCCCAAGGTGGGTAGCCGTATAACCATGTTTCTCTGTGAGGAGTGATTCTTATAAACCATATCTTCTCTTGAAACCTATAAATAATGTCTGTACCAAACCTGAGAAGCTGAGACATCAATTTATATTATTTTCAAATGATCAATATCGTACTATCTCATTTTCACACAACTTGAAATATGTAATTCATTCACTGCTGTGAAGGAAAATAACGTTTTTTCTTATGTAGAAAATAGTACAATTGTATTAAAATGGTTGAGAAAACATTAGATGGTTGTTGACTGTCTGGAGGCTATACTTCCATGAAATGTTTCATCAACTTGTGCCCTATTTCACTACCTCAGCACTTTTGCATTTCCCCCTGGTCTCCACATTATTCCAACTTTTTTTCCCAATGTCACTTGATGAATGATCCAGACCAGCTGTCAGTGTAAGGATATTTAAAGGCTCTTAAATTCACTCTCAAATGCCCGCAGTCAACAGATTGTGGCACAAATGGCACCCTTCTCCCTAGTCCACTACATTTGACCAGAGCCCAATGGCCCATATAAAGGGAATAGGGTAACCAGAGAAACCTCTTCTTGTGGAATTATCTCCATAGTCTCTTACCAACCTGAAGAATCTTTTTATAAAATTCTCTTCAGCTCTTCGTCTGACAATGTTCGCAAACTAGTGTTATTTACAAAAGCCTTTAACTCCCTACTGAGAACTTTAGTTTTCAAATTAAAATAAGTTTATTGATCTTGAGTCCAGAGGAAATCATGCCCACCAAATGCTCTATGGACGATGGCGTGTATTTGATATCACCCTTTGTAATCTGTAATGGTGTTTGATTTACTGTATAATGGGGAATGTTTGCTGCTCTGTCAGCAGTAGTTTCGGTGACACTTTACTGTGGGTGTACTTCTGGTCTGAAAAAAGAAAGAAAAAAAAACCTCTGGTCTGTAGACTCTTATGTAGCATAACATATGACGTAAGTTGTCATGAAGACTGTGTAATAGCAGTTGTTATTAACAGTTGACATTAGAGTATGACAACAGGATGAACAGTAATCTATAACACCCATTCTAACTAGTTGTATAACATCTTATGTCGTTACTTATGACAAATATTGTGTTATATAGTTGTTATAAAGGCTTTATGAATGCATACATAAGGACACCTACAGTAAAGTGTTACTATCAAGGCACAAGAGAAAACCCAGATGCAGATAGGTTCGAAGTAACAAAAGGTTATTACAAAAACAAGGGGGCAAGCAAACGACAGGTCAAGGGCAGTCAGAGTCAGTAGTCTAGAGCAGAGTCTGAAAGGTACAGTGCGGGGTCAGGGCAGGCAGAGGTCAGTAATCCAGGGTGGTGTGACAAGGTATAAAATGGAAGGCAGGCTCAGGGCCAGGGCAGGCAGAATGGTCAACAACTGGGAAAGCTAGAAAACAGTAACTTGAGAAAGACAGGAGCACGGTAGAAAATAGTGGTCGGCTTGACAAAGCGAAACTCACTGGCAACAGACAAACAGAGAACACAGGTATAAATACACTGGGGATAATGAGGAAGATGGGCATCAACTGGAGGGGGGTGGAAACAAGCACAAAGACAGTTGAAACAGATCGGGGTATGACAGTTTAGTGTTGTGTGGTGGTTTTGCTGGCATGCATCAGGAAAAAAAATTGTTTGCACCGCCAACATTTACATACTAAAATTGCCACACACTAAATAAATTGTTAATACCTTTGCTTTCCCTTGTTGATATACAGTGTATTGATTCCAATGAGGGAGAGAAAAAAGGACAGTGGCCGTGGCTATGAGAAAAAAGACAGTGGCCACGGCTCTGAGAAAAAAGGTTCTGACCGAGGTTCTAAGAAAAAAGGCTTTCTATTGAATCGCCCTCCATGTATCTACCACCAAACCCTCCATGAATTCAATGCTTTTCAATGCTTTCTTCCCAGTGTCTGACCCAGTACCCTTCAGAAGGTTATTGTTGACACAAATAGAGGAGGGTCCAGAAGGAGAGCCCAGACAAGAGAACAAGGCATTCTGGGTGAAAATAGGCCACCGGGGAAGAGGTGAACTACTTCCTCTATCTATCAAATGCTAATGGCTAGGCCAGCCGTGACTTTGTCCGATAATACATTACTGGGACCCAACATAGGGTAATCCAACTGAAAAATGATTCCGATAACAATCCACTATTGTCTCCTGCGTTATAGTGTTTTAAGAGTATTTAATATAGTCATATATGCCAATTTGCAGACACGTTAATCCACAACTTACAGTAAAAGTGAGTGCATACATTAACAAGCAATCCCTGTGGGAATCGATCCCACAACTTTGGCATCTGCCCCTGAACAGGCAGTTAACCCACTGTTCCTAGGCCTTCATTGAAAATAAGAATTTGTTCTTTAACTGACTTGCCTAGTTAAATAAAGCTACAAAAAAAACAATTTCAAGCGCAGCCCTCTTACCAACTAAGCCACACAGGACAATATTTAATGAAGAGCAGGCAGCTGGACTATCCATCCTAGGCTTGAAACACTATAGAAACTATAAACTACAATGTCCAGATGTACCCCAAACACAGTCCCAAATGTCCCCCAACCCTCTTCCCATGGGATCGCAGCCACAGATGGTGCCATAATGCCTCTCTTTCGGATTAACCAGAAGGCCTGTGTCCAAGATCTCCAATGAAGAATGAGCCAAAGCACTGGGGGAGCAAGATGGGCAGGGGCGCTCAATGAGCCAAAACACTGTGGGGCCGGATGACACTGGACCTACTCCAATTCTCCTACTGCCCCAACAGATCCACAGATGACGCAATCTCGATTGCGCTCCACACTGACCTTTCCCACCTGGACAAAAAGGAACACCTATGTGAGAATGCTGTTCATTGACTACAGCTCAGCGTTCAAACCCCATAACGCCCTCCAAGCTCATCACTAAAGTAAGGACCCTGGAATTAAACACCTCCCTCTGCAACTGGATCCTGGAATTTCTGATGGGCTGCTCCCAAGTTGTGAGGGTAGGAAGTTCTAAGTTGCTCCTATTCTGGTTTGCCAGATCTCACTAACTCACTAATCCGGCTTTCTGGAATACATCTCTGATCTCAACCAAACTGAACACTTGTGGGAGATACTGGAGCAGTGCCTGAGACAGCATTTTACACCACCATCAACAAAACACCAAATTATGGAATTTCTCATAGAAGTATGGTGTCACATTCCTCCAATAGAGTTCCAGACACTTGTAGAATCTATACTGAGATGCATTGACGCTGTTCTTGTGGCTTGTGGATGCCCAATGCCCTATTAAGACACTTTATGTTGGTGTTTCCTTTTGGCAGTTACCTGTATATAACACCAGTTCTTGTCAGTTTCCAAGGACACTATCATGCCAAGCTCGTAGAATGTCATTCCTTGCATCTATAGCGGTCTTTGGATTTGTGGTTACCTCTCATCTTACCAAGTGGCAGGGTGAGGCTGTTTAAATGTCACGTTGTGACTTTAAGTCATTGCATGACTACCAAGGGTGAGAAAACATGCTAATCAGTGTAATGATATGGAGATCTGTAATGCCATCACTTATTCTGATTGGACCGTGGGCTAAATCTATTAAATATGTCAGATGTATTGATCGTGATAGCAATCCACAAAATTAATGCTGAACAAGGACAGTAACATGAAGTTTTGTGGCCATAAGTCTATGACAATCTGTAGCTGCATTTTTATTGAATATGCAAAAAATAGACTATGATGAAACTAGCCTGGTCCCAGATCAGTTTATGCAGTTGTCAACTCCTATGGTCATTATGCCAAGTGTGGCTATAATCTACAAACAATTCTGAAACCAAACCACGATGAAACTACAGTAACTGCCACACCCTAATCTGTTTCACCTGTCTTTGTATCAAAGCACAAGGCGAGACCCAAATGCAGACACAGGAGGCAGATGGTTGGAGTCTTACAATGTTTATTAATCTAAAGGGGTAGGCAAGAGAATGGTCGCGGACAAGCAAAAAGGTCAAAACCAGATCAGAGTCCAGGAGATACAGAGTGGCAGACAGGCTCATGGTAACAGCAGACAGAATGGTAAGGCAGGCAGGTATAAAGTCCAAAAACAGGCAAGGGTCAAAAGTAGGAGGACTAGAAAAAGGAGAATGCAAAAAGCAGATGAACTGATGAACTGGCACAGAGAGACAGGAAACACTGGGTTAAATACACTGGGGAAAATAAGCGACACCTGGAGGGGGTGGAGACAATCACAAGGACAGGTGAAACAGATCAGGGCGTGACACTTTGTGCTTGTCTCCACAGGTGTCGCCCATCTTCCTCATTATCCCAAGTGTATTTATACCTGTGTTCTCTGTTTGTCTGTTGCCAGTTAGTTTTGTTTTCGTCAAGCAAACCAACGGTTTTCCTGTGTTCTTGACTTTCTCTAGTTCCTGTTCTCTAGCTTTCCCGGTTTTGACCATTCTGCCTGCCCTGACCATACCTGCCGTTCTGTACGTTGTCACACCACTTTAGATTACTGACCTCTACCTGCCCTTGACCTGTCGTTTGCCTGCCCCCAATTTTTTTTTTTTTTTACTTTTGTTACTTTGAAACTGTCTGCATCTGTATCTTCTCCTGAGGTGTGATATTAAACAATACATTAATTGCACTATTACGGTGACAAATGGTGCTCACAAACTGTTAGTGCCTACAGAAAGCTGTCCAAACAGCAAAGTCACAACAGCAGTCACAACACCTTATCAATGCTACACCTGGCTATCAGCAGAGCCTTGTCTGGAAGCGAAACAGTTAATTCAGCCTCATTTACTGCATTTAAAAAACACATAGCTGACATGGCTGACTTGCTTAAACAAATGTGGTTTCTCCTGACTATTGAGAAGTACAAACTCTGGCATAAGGGAACGATGAGTGGATGAGAGGTAATCCATCATATCGATTAAGACATTAATGAGCGCGCTAAGACGGATGTAGTCAATATAACCACTTTTGAAATGTACAGAGACAGATTTCAGAACATGAGCTGTTCTTACAGTATTCTCCCTGTACACCAAGTCAGAACCATAGGATAAATAACGGGGGCATATAAGCAGACAATGAAAGCTCTTACAATATTACATTATTACATTCCTCTAAAACAGGCTACATGTGCACCACCACTATGAGGGGGAAATGGACCAAATTATTAGGGAGAGGCCAATGGGATACTAACAGCTTACTACACAACATACACTTACTGTTAATTTCTTAGCTACAGTATACATATCTCCCTTGCTATTACATAATTTAAGCAGCAGCATACAAGCCATTTTTGGACTCACCTTGTTGTGCTGTGCTTAATCAAATTTTAAATCAAATGTATTTATTAATCCCTTTTTTAACATCAGCCGATGTCACAAAGTGCTATAGAGAAACCCAGCCTAAAACCCCAAACAGCAAGCAATGCAGATGTAGAAGCACCGTGGCTAGGAAAAACTCCCTAGAGTGTGTAGTAAGTAAGCTAGGAAGAAATCTAGAGAGGAACCAGGCTCTGAGGGGTGGCCAGTCCTCTTCTGGCTGTGCCGGGTGGAGATTATATGGCCAAGATGTTCAAATGTACATAGATGACCAGCAGGGTCAAATAATAATATTCACAGTGGTTGTAGAGGGTGCAACAGATCAGCACCACAGGAATAAATGTCAGTTGGCTTTTCATAGCCGATCATTCAGAGTTAGAGACAGCAGGTGCGGTAGAGAGAGTCACAGGACAGTTGAAACTTGAGCAGCAGCACGACCAGATGGACTGGGGACAGCAAGGAGTCATCAGGCAAGGTAGTCCTGAGGCATGGTTCTAGGGCCCAGGTCCTCCGAGTGAAGAGAGAAAAGAGAGAGTTAGATATTGGATAAGACAGGATAAGACAGGAGAAATACTCCAGACACAACAGACTGATCCTAGCCCCCGACACAAACTATTGATGCATAAATACTGGCGGCTGAGACAGAAGGGCCCCATCCGAGACAATGAGACATTGTGGCCCCATCCGATGATACCCCCGGAAAGGGCTAAACAGGCAGGATCTAACCCCACCCACTTTTCCAAAGCACAGCCCCCACACCACCAGAGGGATATCTTCAACCACCAACTTACTATCCTGAGACAAGGCCGAGTATAGCCCACAAAGATCTCCCCCACGGCACAAACCCAAGGTTGCCGACACCCAGAAAGGAAGATCACGTCGGTGACTCAACCCACTCAAGTGGCACACCCCTCCTAGGAATGGCATGGAAGAGCACCAGTAAGCCAGTGACTCAGCCCCAGTAATAGGGTAAGAGGCAGAGAATCCCAGTGGAGAGAGGGGAACCGGCCAGGCAGAGACAGCAAGGGCAGTTTGTTGCTCCAGTGCCTTTCCTTTCACCTTCACACCCCTGGGCCAGACTACACTCAATCAAAGGACATACTGAAGAGATGAGTCTTCAATAAAGAATTAAAGGTCAAGCCTGAGTCTAAGTCTGTCACATGGATAGGCTGACCATTCCATAAAAATGAGCTCTATAGGAGAAAGCCCTGCCTCCAGCTGTTTGCTGGAGGCAGTCCCTAGAAATTCAAGGGACAATAAGGAGGCTGTCATGTTTGTCATTTATTATCATGTCTTGTCCCTGTGCTCTCCATTCTATTCGTTTCCCTCTGCTGGTCTTATTTTGTTCTTTCCCTCCTTCTATCCCTCTCTCTCCCCCTCCCTCTCTCACTCTCTCGCTCTCTCTTCTCTCTATCGTTCCGTTCCTGCTCCCAGCTGTTCCTATTCCCCTAATCATCATTTAGTCTTCCCACACCTGTTCCCGATCCTTTCCCCTGATTAGAGTCCCTATTTATTCCTTTGTGTTCCGTTCCTGTCCCGTCGGTTCCTTGTTTAGTATTCACCATGCTGTGATTGCGTTTCGCCCTGTCCTGTCGTGTTTTTGCTGTGATTGTGTATCGCCCTGTCCTGTCGTGTTTTTTGCCTTCATCAGATGCTGCGTGTGAGCAGGTGTCTCTGTCGACTACGGCCTGCGCCTACCGAAGCGACCTGCAGTCTGTGGCCGCTTCTCCAGTTATTCCCCTCTACAGACTAGAGGATTTCTGTTATTCCCTGTTTGGACTTAAATAAACTCTGTTTCTGTTAAGTCGCTTTTGGGTCCTCTTTCACCCGCATGACAGAAGGAACCGACCAAGGAATGGACCCAGCGACTTCAGACGCTCGTTACACTGCCGTCGAGATCCAAGGAGCCATGCTCGGCAGACACGAGCAGGAATTGTCTGCTGCTCGCCATGCCGTGGAGAACCTGGCCGCTCAGGTTTCCGACCTCTCTGGACAGTTCCAGAGTCTACGTCTCGTGCCACCTGTTACTTCCTGGCCTGCCGAGCCTCCAGAACCTAGGGTTAATAACCCACCTTGCTACTCCGGGCAGCCCACTGAGTGCCGCTCCTTTCTCACGCAGTGTGAGATTGTGTTCTCTCTCCAACCCAACACATACTCTAGAGAGAGAGCTCGGGTTGCTTACGTCATTTCACTCCTTACTGGCCGGGCTCGAGAATGGGGCACAGCTATCTGGGAGGCAAGGGCTGATTGCTCTAACAAGTTCCAGAACTTTAAAGAGGAGATGATTCGGGTTTTTGACCGTTCAGTTTTTGGTAGGGAGGCTTCTAGGGCCCTGGCTTCCTTATGCCAAGGTGAACGGTCCATAACGGATTATTCTATTGAGTTTCGCACTCTTGCTGCCTCTAGTGAGTGGAACGAGCCGGCGCTGCTCGCTCGTTTTCTGGAGGGACTCCACGCAGTGGTTAAGGATGAGATTCTCTCCCGGGAGGTTCCTTCAGATGTGGACTCTTTGATTGCTCTCGCCATCCGCATAGAACGACGGGTAGATCTTCGTCACCGGGCTCGTGGAAGAGAGCTCGCATCAACGGTGTTTCCCTGCTCCGCATCGCAACCATCTCCCTCCTCTGGCTCAGAGTCTGAGCCCATGCAGCTGGGAGGGATTCGCATCTCGACTAAGGAGAGGGAACGGAGGATCACCAACCGCCTGTGCCTCTATTGCGGAGTTGCTGGACATTTTGTTAATTCATGTCCAGTAAAAGCCAGAGCTCATCTGTAAGCGGAGGGCTACAGGTGAGCGCAACTACTCAAGTCTCTCCATCAAAATCCTGTACTACTTTGTCGGTCCATCTACGCTGGACCGGTTCGGGTGCTACATGTAGTGCCTTGATAGACTCTGGGGCTGAGGGTTGTTTCATGGACGAAGCATGGGTTCGGAAACATGACATTCCTTTCAGAGAGTTAGATAAGCCTACGCCCATGTTCGCCTTAGATGGTAGTCATCTTCCCAGTATCAGATTTGAGACACTACCTTTAACCCTCACAGTATCTGGTAACCACAGTGAGACTATTTCTTTTTGATTTTTCGTTCACCGTTTACACCTGTTGTTTTGGGTCATCCCTGGCTAGTATGTCATAATCCTTCTATTAATTGGTCTAGTAATTCTATCCTATCCTGGAACGTTTCTTGTCATGTGAAGTGTTTAATGTCTGCCATCCCTCCCGTTTCTTCTGTCCCTACTTCTCAGGAGGAACCTGGCGATTTGACAGGAGTGCCGGAGGAATATCATGATCTGCGCACGGTCTTCAGTCGGTCCCGAGCCAACTCCTTCCTCCTCACCGGTCGTATGATTGTAGTATTGATCTCCTTCCGGGGACCACTCCTCCTCGAGGTAGACTATACTCTCTGTCGGCTCCCGAACGTAAGGCTCTCGAGGATTATTTGTCTGTGTCTCTTGACGCCGGTACCATAGTGCCTTCTTCTTCTCCGGCCGGGCGGGGTTCTTTTTGTTAAGAAGAAGGACGGTACTCTGCGCCCCTGCGTGGATTATCGAGGCTGAATGACATAACGGTTAAGAATCGTTATCCGCTTCCCCTTATGTCATCAGCCTTCGAGATTCTGCAGGGAGCCAGGTGCTTTACTAAGTTGGACCTTCGTAACGCTTACCATCTCGTGCGCATCAGAGAGGGGACGAGTGGAAAACGGCGTTTAACACTCCGTTAGGGCATTTTGAGTACCGGGTTCTGCCGTTCGGTCTCGCCAATGCGCCAGCTGTTTTTCAGGCATTAGTTAATGATGTTCTGAGAGACATGCTGAACATTTTTGTTTTTGTCTATCTTGACGATATCCTGATTTTTTCTCCGTCACTCGAGATTCATGTTCAGCACGTTCGACGTGTTCTACAGCGCCTTTTAGAGAATTGTCTCTACGTAAAGGCTGAGAAGTGCTCTTTTCATGTCTCCTCCGTTACTTTTCTCGGTTCCGTTATTTCCGCTGAAGGCATTCAGATGGATTCCGCTAAGGTCCAAGCTGTCAGTGATTGGCCCGTTCCTAGGTCACGTGTCGAGTTGCAGCGCTTTTTAGGTTTCGCTAATTTCTATCGGCGTTTCATTCGTAATTTCGGTCAAGTTGCTGCCCCTCTCACAGCTCTTACTTCTGTCAAGACGTGTTTTAAGTGGTCCGGTTCCGCCCAGGGAGCTTTTGATCTTCTAAAAGAACGTTTTACGTCCGCTCCTATCCTCGTTACTCCTGACGTCACTAGACAATTCATTGTCGAGGTTGACGCTTCAGAGGTAGGCGTGGGAGCCATTCTATCCCAGCGCTTCCAGTCTGACGATAAGGTTCATCCTTGCGCTTATTTTTCTCATCGCCTGTCGCCATCTGAGCGCAACTATGATGTGGGTAACCGTGAACTGCTCGCCATCCGCTTAGCCCTAGGCGAATGGCGACAGTGGTTGGAGGGCGACCGTTCCTTTTGTCGTTTGGACAGACCATAAGAACCTTGAGTACATCCGTTCTGCCAAACGACTTAATGCCCGTCAAGCTCGTTGGGCGTTGTTTTTCGCTCGTTTCGAGTTTGTGATTTCTTACCGTCCGGGTAGCAAGAACACCAAGCCTGATGCCTTATCCCGTCTGTTTAGTTCTTCTGTGGCTTCTACTGATCCCGAGGGATTCTTCCTTATGGGCGTGTTGTCGGGTTAACAGTCTGGGGAATTGAAAGACAGGTTAAGCAAGCACTCACGCACACTGCGTCGCCGCGCGCTTGTCCTAGTAACCTCCTTTTTCGTTCCTGTTTCCACTCGTCTGGCTGTTCTTCAGTGGGCTCACTCTGCCAAGTTAGCTGGTCATCCCGGTGTTCGAGGCACTCTTGCGTCTATTCGCCAGCGCTTTTGGTGGCCGACTCAGGAGCGTGACACGCGCCGTTTCGTGGCTGCTTGTTCGGACTGCGCGCAGACTAAGTCGGGTAACTCTCCTCCTGCCGGTCGTCTCAGACCGCTCCCATTCCTTCTCGACCATGGTCTCACATTGCCTTAGACTTCATTACCGGTCTGCCTTTGTCTGCGGGGAAGACTGTGATTCTGACGGTTGTCGATAGGTTCTCTAAGGCGGCACATTTCATTCCCCTCGCTAAACTTCCTTCCGCTAAGGAGACGGCACAAATCATTATTGAGAATGTATTCAGAATTCATGGCCTCCCGTTAGACGCCGTTTCAGACAGAGGCCCGCAATTCACGTCACAGTTTTGGAGGGAGTTCTGTCGTTTGATTGGTGCGTCCGTCAGTCTCTCTTCCGGGTTTCATCCCCAGTCTAACGGTCAAGCAGAGAGGGGCCAATCAGACGATTGGTCGCATACTACGCAGCCTTTCTTTCAGAAACCCTGCGTCTTGGGCAGAACAGCTCCCCTGGGCAGAATACGCTCACAATTCGCTTCCTTCGTCTGCTACCGGGTTATCTCCGTTTCAGAGTAGTCTGGGTTACCAGCCTCCTCTGTTCTCATCCCAGCTTGCCGAGTCCAGCGTTCCCTCCGCTCAAGCGTTTGTCCAACGTTGTGAGCGCACCTGGAGGAGGTGAGGTCTGCACTTTGCCGTTACAGGGCACAGACGGTGAGAGCCGCCAATAAACGCAGGATTAAGAGTCAAGGTATTGTTGCGGCCAGAGAGTGTGGCTTTCCACTCGCAACCTTCCTCTTACGACAGCTTCTCGTAAGTTGACTCCGCGGTTCATTGGTCCGTTCCGTGTCTCCCAGGTCGTCAATCCTGTCGCTGTGCGACTGCTTCTTCCGCGACATCTTCGTCGCGTCCATCCTGTCTTCCATGTCTCCTGTGTTAAGCCCTTTCTTCGCACCCCCGTTCGTCTTCCCTCCCCCCCTCCCGTCCTTGTCGAGAGCGCACCTATTTACAAGGTACATAAGATCATGGACATGCGTTCTCGGGGACGGGGTCACCAATACTTAGTGGATTGGGAGGGTTACGGTCCTGAGGAGAGGAGTTGGGTTCCGTCTCGGGACGTGCTGGACCGTTCACTCATCGATGATTTCCTCCGTTGCCGCCAGGATTCCTCCTCGAGTGCGCCAGGAGGCGCTCGGTGAGTGGGGGGGTACTGTCATGTTTGTCATTTATTATCATGTCTTGTCCCTGTGCTCTCCATTCTATTCGTTTCCCTCTGCTGGTCTTATTTTGTTCTTTCCCTCCTTCTATCCCTCTCTCTCCCCCTCCCTCTCTCACTCTCTCGCTCTCTCTTCTCTCTATCGTTCCGTTCCTGCTCCCAGCTGTTCCTATTCCCCTAATCATCATTTAGTCTTCCCACACCTGTTCCCGATCCTTTCCCCTGATTAGAGTCCCTATTTATTCCTTTGTGTTCCGTTCCTGTCCCGTCGGTTCCTTGTTTAGTATTCACCATGCTGTGATTGCGTTTCGCCCTGTCCTGTCGTGTTTTTGCTGTGATTGTGTATCGCCCTGTCCTGTCGTGTTTTTTGCCTTCATCAGATGCTGCGTGTGAGCAGGTGTCTCTGTCGACTACGGCCTGCGCCTACCCGAAGCGACCTGCAGTCTGTGGCCGCTTCTCCAGTTATTCCCTTCTACAGACTAGAGGATTTCTGTTATTCCCTGTTTGGACTTAAATAAACTCTGTTTCTGTTAAGTCGCTTTTGGGTCCTCTTTCACCCGCATGACAGAGGCCTGTGTCTTGTGACTGTAGCATACGTGCAGGTATGTACGGCAGGACCAAATCGAAAATCAGAGAGATAAGTAGGAGCAAGCCCATGTAATACTTTGTAGGTTAGCAGTGAAACCTTTAAATCAGACCTAGCCATAACAGGAAGCCAAAGTAGAGAGGTTGGCAATGGAGTAATATGATAAACATTTTTGGTTCTAGTCAACATTCTAGCAGCCGTCTTTAGCACTAACTGAAGCTACTTAGTGCATTGCAGTCGTCTAATCTAGAAGTGACAAAAGCATGGATTGGATTGGATTTTTCTGCATCATTTTTGGACAGAGAGTTTCAGATTATTACCTACGTGGAAAAAAGCTGTCCTTGAAACAGTCTTGATATGTTTGTCAAAAGAGAGATCGGGGTCCAGAGTAACACTGAGGTCCTTCACAGTTTTATTTGAGACAACTGTACAACCATCAAGATTAATTGTCAGATCCAACAGAAGATCACTTTGTTTCTTGGGACCTAGAACTAGCATCTCTGTTTTGTTTGAGTTTAAAAGTAAAACATTTGCCGCCATCCACTTCCTTATGTCTGAAACACAGGCTTCCAGGGAGGGCAATTTTGGGGCTTCACCATGTTTCATCGACATGTACAGCTGTCTATCATCTGCATATTAGTGAAAATTAACATTATGTTTCCGAATGATATCACCAAGAGGTAAAATATATAGTGAAAACAATAGTGGTCCTAATACTGAACCTTGAGGAACACCGAAATCTACAGTTGATTTGTCAGAGGACAAACCATCCACAAAGACAAACTGATATATTTCCGACAAATAATATCTAAACTAGGCCAGAACATGTCCGTGTAGACTAATTTGGGTTTCCAATCTCTCCAAAAGAATGTGGTGATCGATGGTATCAAAAGCAGTACTAAGGTCTAGTAGCATGAGGACAGATGCAGAGCCTAGGTCTGACGCCATTAAAAGGTCATTTACCACCTTCACGAGTGCAGCCTCAGTGCTATGTTGGTGAACACGTTAAACTAGGATATGCTTTGTTTTTTTCCATAACCCAGAAGGGTTCCCGTTTCTTCATTATAAAAAGCTTCTCCACATGCCATTTTGCAACTGTTTGAAATGGGATAATATTTTCCACCATAATTTGCAAATAAATTCATTAAAAATCCTACAATGTGATTTTCTGGATTTTTTTCTCATTTTGTCTGTCATAGTTGAAGTGTACCTGTAATGAAAATTACAGGCCTCTCTCATCTTTTTAAGTGGGAGAACTTGCACAATTGGTGGCTGACTAAATACTTTTTTGCTCCACTATAGAAACCATTTCTATATCACTCTCTTATCACTTCTATATCACTCTCACAGTACAGATGTAGGATCCCATTTTGATCACTCTTTTGTTGCTGATCATTTTTCTTGCACAGCAGAACTTGTAGTGTATTGTAGTTTTTAAAAGGCTTCTAAAGTTTTTAATTCTGAGTTTGACATTTGACTTGATTTGCCCTAATGAAAAATGTATCAAACCCTACAAAAATGTCCATTAATTATAATCCATATAATTCACATTTCCTGTTGCTGGACGATTATTTTCCTCAAATCAAGATCAGACTTCTGTACAATTCCTGGGAAAACATAGAATCATAATGGACTTAATTTGCATAATCCCAATATATCAGTCTGTTCCTTCCCCGTGTTTTACCCTTGAGAGTGTGGCGATGAGGTCAGAGAGAGAGAGAGAGAGAGAGACTTTTGACCCCATTGATCCATACATGATGAAGACAGGCGCACACAAATGATAGGCTAATTGGCATCTTTTCTTCCTCAAGGCACCATTTTTGTCTCCCTCTCTGTAAGCAGTCTGTTTGGCTTTGTGGTGTGCTTTCATCTTTGCATGGTGTTAGCAGCAGAGCACGCAAATTATGCGGTTTTTAAATGCCAGATCTCTATGGGGGGGGGGCAATAAGCTACTGTACATCAACACTACACAGTTCAGCACACATAGTCAAGCTCTCTCTCTGCAAACAAAATAGTTCTTACTAACTACTGTATGCAAATACTGGCGCAAACGTTTCATATTACACACACTGCACATTTATGCAAAGTAACTCCAGTAAATATGTAAATTAGTTGATTAATTAAATCCGCTGCATGTGTCGTGGTCGGAATCAACTCTGTGGCCCAGGAGGGGCCGTGTACTCGGGGACGAGAGAGGACATCAATGTTCTGCCTCTCCTTGTCTCGTCAGGCTTTTTTTAGCAACTCAATGACCAAGTGTTAATTACAAAGTAAATTGTGTCATTAATCATAATGAGGAGGAGTCCCAGAAGAGGACAAGTAGCAGCAGCAGTGGTGTCTGTATCTCTCTCTCCACTGACTGATAACTCAAGAGGAGCGAGGAGAGAAGTGATAGTGAGGGTGTCAACTGCACGGGTAGGTTCCAACACTTAGATTGCTACTTAGGCTTTGCTTTCACTTATTTTACATTTTATTTTCCTCTATTCATCTCATTTCCTTTCTTCTATGCCAACTTATAGCCAATGGTTAGATTTTGACAATTTTTGTCACTTATCAAATCCTTACTTCTCTGTGATCAGGAAGGAAAGAAGATGAGGAGAGGAAGCTAATTGTACTAAACCGTACATATACCAGGATCTTCTGATTTCTGAACCACAGATAAAGTACAGACACAGGACACAGGATTTACAAGATCCACCAGGACTTCTGCAAATCTGCAAACTTTGAAAGAATATGGGGTTTTACCAATCTAAGGAACAGGGAGGGTTTCGTAACCAAACACCTGGAGTAGAGGTACTATAGAGTAAATGCATCAGAAGTTGATGAACAACATGTTTCTCTTCTCTCTATTATAAAATATATTGTTTTTAATCAATCCAGAGGATAAACAATATATTTGTATTATGTAAATGTTGAGCCTCAACTTCTGATGCATTTGACCAATCTAACACATTATGACAGAAGGTCTCCAGGCCACAGCCTCCAACACTGTATTCCTGATCACTCACTACCTGGGCCATGTTCATTGAGGCAACGCAACCTAAAATGTTTTAAAACCTTTTACAATGGAAAAAAATGAACATTTCAGATAGTCCCATGCAGTTTCAGGCCATTTTCTTCCATTTGGTGCCTAATGAACACAACTTTGATAGGATATAAGATACTGTATCCATCGTGACCATTGGAAGCGTATAGTTACTTATAGTTACTGTTACTTTAATCACATAATCACAGGCTGGGAAAATCAATGGATCTGTAGGTGTAACATTTTAAATTAAGCTTCATCTGACAAATGCTATCGTATCATGATTTTTCATTGCCAAATAATAAATCAGACATCCTCTTGTCCATACTATTAGATTTGTTGACACTGTAGATGTTATGCAGGTGAATGAGGACCCCAAAAGCGACTTGGCGAAAACAGAGTCTTTAATCCAGTAAAGTAAAATACAATCAAAAAACACAACTTCCACTCGTAATGACGAGAACCGACTGGAGACTCGATCTTGAACAGCAGGTAGCCTCGGGAAGGCACTTGAACCTAGCAGACTCAGACACCTGCTCACCACGCAGCATCTGAGGGAAACACGACACGACTGGGCGATACACAAACACAGCACGGTGACCAATACATACAAGGATCCGACAGGACAGGAACGGAAAACAAAGGAAGAAATAGGGACTCTAATCAGGGGAAAGGATCGGGAACAGGTGTGGGAAGACTAAATGATTGATTAGGGGAATAGGAACAGCTGGGAGCAGGAACGGAACGATAGAGAGAAGAGAGAGCGAGAGAGTGAGAGAGGGAGGGGAGAGAGAGGATAGAAAGAGGGAACGAACCTAATAAGACCAGCAGGGGGAAACTAACAGAAGGAAAGCATAATGACAAGACAATATATGACAAACATGACAGTACCCCCACTCACCGAGCGCCTCCTGGCGCTCTCGAGGAAGGAACACTGGCGGCAACGGAGGAAATCATAGATCAAACGGTCCAGCACGTCCCGAGAAAGAACCCAACTCCTCTCCTCAGGACCGTAACGAAAAAACGAAAAAAAAAGGAAACTAGGGTACTACTCTAAAAAAAAAAATGAGACACGGGTAGAGAACTGAAAACTTTAGAGCAAACAGGACCAAACAGGCCAGGAGAGTAACAACTAGGGACAGACTGAGACACAGCAAGGGCAGGAACAAGAACAGGAGAGATGCGATGGCAGGGAACAGACTGAGACCCAGCAAGACCAGGAGCAGAAGCAGAAAAATACGCACAAGGGTGGACCCCATCGTCAGTATCGGAGCGCTGGGACAGAATGGCTCCCACGCCCACCCCCGACGCGTCAACCTCAACAAAAAACTGTTTAGTGACGTCAGGTGCAACAAGGATAGGAGCGGATGCAAAACGCTTCTTAAAGAGATCAGAACAACAATCATACGACCGGTGAGGAGGAAGGGAGTTGGTTCTGGACCGACTGAAGACCGTGCGCAGACCATGATATTCCTCCGGCACTCCTGTCAAATCACCAGGTTCCTCCTGAGAAGAGGGGACAGAACAAACAGGAGAAATAGCAGACATTAAACACTTCACATGACAAGAAACGCTCCAGGAAAGGACAGAACCACTAGACCAATCAAAAGAAGGATTATGACACACTAGCCAGGGATGACCCAAAACAACAGGTGTAAAAGGTGAACAAAAAATCAAAAAGAAATGGTCTCACTATGGTTACCAGATACAGTGAGGGTTAAAGGTAGTGTTTCATATAATATACTGGGGAGAGGACTACCATCCAAGGCAAACATGACCGTGGGCTCCCTAACTGTCTGAGAGGAATGTCATGTTCCCGCGCCCAGGCTTCGTCCATAAAACAGCCCTCTGCCCCAGAGTCTATTAATGCACTGCAGGATGCTGCCGATCCGGTCCAGCGTAGATGGACCGGTAAAGTAACTTGACGGAGAGGACCGTCTAGTAGCGCTTATCAGTCGCCCTCCGCTTACTGATGAGCTCTGGCCTTTAACTGGACATGAAATGACAAAATGACCAGCGGAACCGCAATAGAGACAGAGGCGGTTGGTGATTCTCCGTTCCCTCTCCTTAGTCGAGATGCGAATGCTGCATGGGCTCAACACCTGAGTCAGTGGGGAAAGACGGTAGTGTCGGAGACACAGTTAACGCGAGCTCTCTTCTATGAGCTCGGTGACGAAGATCTACCCGTCGTTCAATGCGAATAGCGAGTTCAATCAAAGAATCCACGCTGGATGGAACCTCCCGAGAATCCTTAACCTTAGCGTGGAGTCCCTCCAGAAAACGAGCGAGCAACGCCTGCTCGTTCCAGTTACTGGAGGCAGCAAGAGTGCGAAACTCTATTGAGTAATCCGTTATGGATCGATTACCTTGACATAGGGAAGACAGGGACCAGGAAGCTTCTTTCCCAAAAACTGAGCGATCAAAAACCCTTATCATCTCCTCTTTAAAGTTCAGATAATTGTTAGTACACTCAGCGCTTGCCTCCCAGATAGCTGTGCCCCACTGCCGAGCCCGACCAGTAAGGAGTGATATGACGTAGGCAATCCGAGCTCTCTCTCTTGAGTATGTGTTGGGTTGGAGAGAAACACGATATCACACTGGGTGAGAAAGGAGCGGCACTCAGTGGGCTGCCCAGAATAACAAGGTGGGTTATTAACCCTAGGTTCCGGAGGCTCGGAAGAACCGGAAGTAGCTGGTGACACGAGACGAAGACTCTGATACTGTCTTGAGAGGTCGGAGACCTGAGCGGCCAGGGTCTCAACGGCATGCCGAGCAGCAGACAATTCCTGCTCGTGTCTGCCGAGCATCGCTCCCTGGAACTTTAGAGAGAATCCATAGTCGCTGGGTCCATTCTTGGTCGGATCCTTCTGTTATGCAGGTGAATGAGGACCCAAAAGCGACTTGGCAAAACAGAGTCTTTAATCCAGTAAAGTAAAATACAATCAAAAACACAACTTCCACTCGTAATGACGAGAACCGACTGGAGACTCGATCTTGAACAGCAGGTAGCCTCGGGAAGGCATTGAACCTAGCAGACTCAGACACCTGCTCACCACGCAGCATCTGAGGGAAACACGACACGACTGGGCGATACACAAACACAGCACGGTGACCAATACATACAAGGATCCGACAGGACAGGAACGGAAAACAAAGGAAGAAATAGGGACTCTAATCAGGGGAAAGGATCGGGAACAGGTGTGGGAAGACTAAAGGATTGATTAGGGGAATAGGAACAGCTGGGAGCAGGAACGGAACGATAGAGAGAAGAGAGAGCGAGAGAGTGAGAGAGGGAGGGGGAGAGAGAGGGATAGAAAGAGGGAACGAACCTAATAAGACCAGCAGGGGGAAACTAACAGAAGGGAAAGCATAATGACAAGACAATATATGACAAAACATGACAGTAGAGTGTAGGTTTGGTGTTGATTGTGTCTGTGGTGGGTTCCAGAGTTTTTAAGGTAACTTCTCCCTCTTTATATAATGATGTCATGGGAAATTATGTTGACTACGACAATAAACTAGGAAAATACTGCCAGCATTCAGACGAGAACGAACCATATGGCTCCTGTTGTTCTGTTGGAACAGTGTGTTTAGGTACAGTCCATAAGTGGCGAATAACCAAATATTTCTAAAAGGAGAGTGGGGAGGACTGTCAAAATTTTAAAATCAGCCTGAAGCAGAGGCCCCATACACCTGTTTGATTTCTTTTAAATCATTATTTACAAAATAAAAAATACCTTCTATATTTTCAGCTTACAAATGGAACACAACTTTCAAAGGGCTATATACGTCCCTGGCCTGAAGTATTCAAACTGCAGCCATTGTCAAGAGAGGAATGGCATTCACATGCATACTGCATACAAGACTGTAGGATGAAGAAGTCTTCAGCACCCTATTCCCTATGTAGTGCACTCCTTTTGACCAGGGCCCATGGCACCATAAAGGGAATAAGGTGCTATTTGGGACTCAGGCAGTCTTCTTCATCTCTATGACAACATATGTATCTATGGAGATGTGCTTCCCGAGCTACTATGTGGAGAGACAACACTTGGTCATTGTTTCGTGCATGCCTTGAGAATATTGATGAGAAACGGCCATACTTTGATAACAGAAATAGACATATTTAGTTAATATACATTATAAACCAAGGACTTTCTATTTGCCAGAAGCAAATTCACTGCAAATCACTGTTTGTAGAGAAGGTTCTTTATTGAGAATGCTGGGCTTCGCAGACCTTAGAATTTACACAAATAGATCTTTCCTGATTCCACTGAGACAGCATGACCCTTCATAGCAGAGCTGAAATCATATATCTACGCAGTTTGCTAAAGTGAGAAATCTATGCTCTATCTAGGAGCTGTAGCCCTATCTAAAGATTGTGTGCATGTGTGTGTGCTTGTGTGGGAGTGTAGTGTAATGTAATAAATATAAACGGCGTTTGATCAAAGTGTGATGAAATGAGCGGTGTGATGATATTCTATCTTTTAGCACATTCTCATAGACAGCTTGGGAACGTCAGCAAAAAGTATGGAAAACTGTTTTGATCAGCAAAAATTCTGAAATTCTAACATGGTGACTCACATCCCAGAGAAATGCGGTTCAGGAAAGGCAGCAATTATTAAAGTCTTGCTGGCAACACACTGAGATATCTGATAAGAATTGAATCCTGCATATATATGTGTGTGTGTGTGTGTGTGTGTGTGTGTGTGTGTGTGTGTGTGTGTGTGTGTGTGTGTGTGTGTGTGTGTGTGTGTGTGTGTGTGCGTGCGTGCGTGCGTGCGTGTGCGTGCGTGCGTGCGTGCGTGCGTGCGTGCGTGCGTGCGTGCGTGCGTGCGTGCGTGCGTGTGTGTGTGTGTGTGTGTGTGTGAGAGAGAGAGAGTGAGACTAAAGGGTCTGTCAGGGTGTTAGCTGTGCCTGATCAACATGCCACTCATCCATTCCATCACTTGAGTGTGTCACCCCCATCTATTGTCATCCCTTACTTGTAAAGCCCATTTAACCGTCCACTCTTCATACTTAGGCGTTGACAAAAAATTAAGTGTGGGTTGTCTTTACGCCACATGAGAAAGGATGGCTCTTGTTAGTACTACACTTGTTTCCCTTTAATCTAATTTACCAGAGGGGAGTGTGTTCATCACGTTAGCCAGCTCTGCTGTTTAACATCTGTCTAGCTCTGCTGTCTAAATGCTGTAAGCATGATGGACTGTATTCCTTGGAGCCTGATCCCTGGCAGATCAAATACACAGGGGTGTATTCCACAATGGAAGATGGCTCATAATAACGGCCAGAACGGAGCGAATGGAATGACATCAAACACATGGAAACCATGTGTTTGATGTATGTGACACCATTCTACTGATTCCGCTCCAGCCATTACCATGAGCCCGTCCTCCCCAATTAACGTGCCATCAACCTCCTGTAGTGTATTCACAGGAAACAAATGGAAGCAAATGTCCAAAACGCAGAGGGAGTAACCTAAATTTGCCCAATAAGAAACTTTCATTATTGTTGCAAAACGTTTTGCACTAATGAATAAACCCCTGGACTTTGATCAAATGAATTCTCTGTAATTATTATTACATGATTAAACTAATCATGTAAATGTAATTAACTAGGAAGTTGGGGCACCACAGAAAATCTTCAGATTACAAAGTTATCATTTTCTGAAAAAACTCATCAAACTCAAACTCATATTTTAATATCTGATCAATTAGTCTTCTACGTTAGTCTCAGTTCAAACATCGTAAATTGTTGGTTATCAGCACGAACCCAGCCTTTACTATAAATCATCCATACACCAATAGGCTTGATCATTTATTTACTAGCTAACTAAATAATCACAGAAATGCATAAACAAACAAACAGTAGATATGTTACTAGCAAAGATAGGGAAGATTCCCATTCAGAAATGTTCTCATAGATGGATGTTTCGCCGGTTGTCGGTATTCTCGTCCCCGGTTTGCATCATTTCTATCTGCAGACTAGTAATTAGTATCTAAGATTTGCTCTCATTCTGTAGGGATCGATAGTCTCAGAGTTTAACAATGGCCAGCCGTGTAGCCAATGCTCCACGTGGTATGGTTAGGAATTCAATAACCATTGCAACCTTAGCTTACACTGAGGTTTTTGTGGTCTAAACTATTCGCAATCACAGCTCACGCTGTGGGTTTGCTCAGTCAGAAGAGGATTTTCTTAGGAGGGGGTTTTATTCGTAACAATAGGAAAGGGCTGTTCCATGATGCTAGATCATGTCTGTGCTCACGGGGGCGGGCTAAGGACTTAGTTCAACTTTAAAGGGAATATAATTCTCTCACATTAAAGGTTTAACGTCACATTACATAATTTCACAAATAGTTTCATCTTTACTCATTCATTTTATACAATAATTAGATGTAAACCTCATAATGGAGGCACCTGTATAAACAGAGTTCGGGTGAAGCTGTATTGTCTTTCATGAAGTCACAAACAAGTAACAAAACGGACCGGGTCATAGCTGGCTTCTCCACCGACAGTTTACACATTCTCCAAAATATGGCTATTGTTCAGTTCTACTGTGAAACTCTCTCCATACTGCATGGCCAGGTGGAGAGAGTCTCTGCCAGGAATTGATGACCTGAGATAACAGAACCTGGATGTAGGAGAGAGTGAGAGAGGGGGAGCCACTATCTATACCCAGAAAGGGCCACGTCATGACAGGGGTGTGCTCAGTGTAGACTCCAACCAGGACGCTTCACTCTGCTAAGGCTTCCTCTCCTACTAACGGCAAGTAGTTTGTTTTTATTTGGCCCCTGATTCAAGGGTCTGACCAAAAATCTAAACGCAACATGCAACAATTTCAAAGATTTTACTGTTCATATAAGGAAAGCAGTCTATTGAAAAAGAGTAGTGCCTAATGAATTTATAGATTTCACATGACTGGGCAGGGGTACAGCCATGGGTGGGCCTTGGAAGGCATAAGTCCACCCATTTGGCAGCCAGACTCACCCACTGGGGAGCCAGGTCCAGCCAATCAGAATGAGTTTTTCACAACAGACAGAAATACTGCTCAGCACTCCCCTCAGATGATCCCGTAGGTGAAGAAGCCGGATGTGGAGGACCTGGGTTGGCATGCTTTCACATGATTTACGGTTGTGAGGCCTGTGGGACTTACTGACAAATTCTCTAAAACGACATTGGAGGCAGCTTATGGTAGAGAAATTAACATTACATTATCTGGCAACAGCTCTGCTGGACATTCCTGCAGTCAGCATGCCAATTGCACTCTCCCCCAAAAGTAGAGACATCTTTGGTATTGTGTCAAAAGTGCACATTTTAAAGTGGCCTTTTATTGTCCGCAGCTCAAGGTGCACCTGTGTAATGATACTGCTTTTTAATCAGCTTCTTGATTTTCCATCTTGGTGGAGGAGAAATGTTCACTAACAGGGATGTAAACAAATTTGTGCACAACATTTTTGAAAAATAAGCATTTTGTGCATACTTTTTGGAATATTTGGGGGATTTTGTATTTTAGCTCATGAAACATGGGACCAACATTTTACATGTTGCGTTCATATTTTTGTTCAGTATTATAACCTTCCATTACACTTCTAATTTCATTCAACATGACAGTGAATGGAGGGCTTCCAAAACAGACTACCTGGGCAGCATAGCAATGAGGGCCAGAATAGCTATTAGCGAGGCTACTCTAGCCTCGTGGGTGCCTCACTGCTCCAACCCTGGCTCTTTGCTGACCAGATGGCTGACCAATTTCTCCGATCTGCTTGAGTGAACATCTGTGCGGAGTGTTTACCATACTGTAAATACCACTGTGTTTACTTCCCCTTTATCTACAATAAAGTGGGTTTGTATGGGTAAACATGACATTTGAGTCCGACTCCTGTTTTGAAAAATTTGCAGCCATAACCTGTATAGATTTCCAAGGCTGATATTGTTTTCGCACCACTAAGCCCTTTTAAAATGATCACTCTATATTTTCGGCGCTGCACTTCTGAGATTTCTCACCTCTCCTTGAACGTCTGCTTTTCTGCCGCTTAAGCTACCCCTACTAGTGTGAGATAGATTAATACAATTAAATGTAGTTGCTGTAGCTGCGCTCTCTGCCATCTTTCTGCCAAATGTACAGATTGTTAAAGCTTAATTTTCATTAACTATGTAAATGAATATCTCTGACAGCCAGTGTCAAGTTTGTCCAAAGGCTATATTAACCTATACGGGATCAGTGTCCCTAAAAGGATATATTAATATGTGATTGGAGGAGTCCACAGGAGGTACTAGCCAATCCCTGCTGCTTTAACCTTAAATGGTTGACTTGTTTTATGAATATTTGATCTTGTCATTTAGTGAACTCATCATGTAAACTGTATCTGTTTATTGCAATGTCAGACCATCATGTACTAGTGAACACACTTGACAAGTCAATTTACAGGTAGGTCATGAAGCTATGTAATGTTCATAGGCCCCTTAGAGAGCCAGAGGTAGAGGTTTTTTATTTCATAAACACGAGCTTGGGAAAAAATGGGAAATGATTAGTTATAGATTGAGGACACGCCAGGACAGCGGAGTCAATCACCACCTTCCGGAGACACCTGAAACCCCACCTCTTTAAGGAATACCTAGGATAGGATAAAGTAATCCTTCTCCCCCCCCTTAAAAGATTTAGATGCACTATTGTAAAGTGGCTGTTCCACTGGATGTCATAAGGTGAATGCACCAATTTGTAAGTCGCTCTGGATAAGAGCGTCTGCTAAATGACTTAAATGTAAATGTAAATGTAATGAATAAAAAAAGAACACTGGATGTTTCACTGGACGACTGATGGGTAAGCAACACCTTGGCACTTCGATAGGACCTTTATCCAGAGTACTTTGAACAATAATATTCTATGAGAGAACTTGAGACAAAAATGGATCCAAAGCACCATAAAGAAGCTCACAACATGTAATCCTCAGTACAAGGGAATACTTCTTTGTTTAAAAAAGATCATTCCTTTGTCTAAACGCAAAAAGTAAAGTGACCATTTTTCTCCCTGTTTGTCTTCTGGCCCTAAATGTGGTTTCTCATGTATACCCACTATTATGAAGTAAATGAAATACAGATTTATCTCACCCTGCTCTGCATAATGTGCTCGCAGGCTCTAGTACGCTACGTCACATTACTCTTTTAACCCGAGTCATCGTGCACAACAACACTGTTTCTAGTCTAATCGGTTTACCACTCCATGCATCGCAAAATACGGGTACAACAAGTTCGACGTGTTGGTCAATTTGTTCACATAACTAATGGAATAGGCTATTTTTCCCACAGAGTATTGGGGTTTAATGAGTAATAGTTATAGTAAATAGTAGAGAAGGTCTATCAGTCCATCTGTTGTTCATTCATTGTTGATTGTCTATTTATGGAGGGTTCAGTCAGTGTTTCAGGTTAATCCCATATAGTGAAATTGGCCAATGTTCTGCCATTGTTTATATGAGCGTCTTCATTGATTCAATGGGGTTGTAGGTAGGTTGATATGGCGCAAACATCATGTCCAGTCTGTTGCTCAATTCATTTGTGTTTTCTTCAAAATGGGCCAAACACTTTGGTTATCGATTTGTCCTTGGAGAAGCCTTGAAAGCTGAATGACTAGGGAAACCTTTAGACTGCACTATCTGTGTTCATGTGGATAGAAATAGTCCAGGTTTGGTTTCAATAGAAAAAGGGGATTTCATAGATTTTGTCCAGCAGCTGTACTTTATTTGCATTTAAGTCATGACTGCACGGAGGCTTACATTAATATAGCTATCCAGATACCGCTAATTAAAGGCCAGATAAACGGATATACTTGTTTGTAGCATTAAATCATTGGTGATGTCTAGTTTTGAAGCATTAATGAAGATAGGTTAGCATGCTTGTCGCTAAGTCGTCGCTACATTTGGTGGCAGTATCCTCAAACATGATATTTCCCTCATCACTCAGTGTCAAGTCTGTCATTGATAAGCATACATATACTTTTTCTACCCAAGCTTTCTCCCTATAACAACCTTTTAAGTGGCTATCATTAAGCTGTCTCCACTTTCTAGTCCTGCAATTTTGTAAATTGTGACAACAGACATGTCTATGTTTGTAAGTCGATTTCATGCACTGGCACAAATTTATGCACATAAATCCCTATGTTAGGCATGTTGAATCAAAAACATAAATAAACAGACTACGACAAATAAACATTATGCATGAAATGGCAATAGAAATGTATTGGGGCTAAACAACAATGGACAGCATATGTGTTGTTTACTGATAAGGTAGAAGTGAATGAGGCGTGAGAATGCAGTGTGCTTGAGACACGTGGGATATGCTTAACACCCCCGGCCATCCTAAAATCTAAGATAGATGCCCTCAATCTCACACAAATTATCAAGGAACCTACCAGGTACAACCTAAATCCTTAAACACGGAAACCCTTGTAGATATCATCCTGACCAACCTGCCCTCTAAATACACCTTTGCTGTCTTCAACCAGGATCTCAGTGATCACTGCCTCATTGCCTACGTCCGTAATGAGTCTGCGGTTGAACGACCAGCCCTCATCACTGTCAAACGCTCCCTAAAACATTTCAGTGAGCAGGCCTTTCTAATCGTCCTGGCCCGGGTATCCTGGAAGGATATTGACCTCATTCCATTCCAGAGGATGCCTGGTTATTCTTTAAAAGGGCTTTCCTCACCATCTTAAATAAGCATAACTCAATCAAGAACTGTAGAACTAAGAAGAGATATTGGTTCAAGAGATATTGATATTGGTTCACTCCAGACTTGACTGCTCTTGGCCGGCACAAAAGCATCCTGTGGTGTACTGCATTAGCATCAAATAGCCCCCGCGATATGCACATTTCCAGGGAAGTTAGGAACCAATATACACAGGCAGTTAGGAAAGCAAAGGCTAGCTTTTTCAAACAGAAATTTGCATCATGTAGCAGAAACTCCAAAAAGTTCTGGGACACTGTAAAGTCCATGGAGAATAAGGGCACCTCCTCCCAGCTTCCCACTGCACTGAGGCTAGGAAACACTGTCACCACCGATAAATCTACGAAAATCGAGAATTTCAATAAGCATTTTTCTACGGCTGGCCATGCTTTCCACTTGGATACCCCGAACCCGGTCAACAGCTCTGCACCCCCCCACAGCACCTTGCCAAAGCCTCCCCCACTTCTCCTTCACCCAAATCCAGATAGCTGATGTTCTGAAAGAGCTGCAAACTCTGGATCCCTACAAATCAGCTGGGCTAGACAATCTGGACCCTCTCTTTATAAAATTATCCGCTGCAATTGTTGCAACCCCTTTTACTAGCCTGTTCAACCTCTTTTTCGTATTGTCTGAGATCCCTAAAGATTGGACAGCTGCCACAGTCATCCCCCTATTCAAAGGGGGAGACACTCTAGACCCAAACTGTTACAGACCTATATATTATCCTACCCTGCCTTTCTAAGGTCTTCTAAAGCCAAGTTAACAAACAGATCACCGACCATTTCGAATCCCACCATACCTTCTCCACTATGCAATCTGGTTTCCAAGCTAGTCATGGGTGCACCTCAGCCATGCTCAAGCTCTTAAATGATATCATAAACGCCATTGATAAAAGACAATACAGTGCAGCCGTCTTCATCGACCTGGCCAAGCCTTTCGACTCTGTCAATCACCGCATTCTTATCGGCAGACTCATCTGGTTTCTCAAATGACTGCCTCGCCTGGTTCACCAACTACTTCTCTGATAGAGTTCAGTGTGTCGAATCGGAGGGCCTGTTGTCAGTCTCTATGGGAGTACCACAGGGTTCAATTCTCGGGCTGACTCTCTTCTCTGTATACATCAATGATGTCTCTCTTGCTGCTGGTGATTCTGTGTTAAAAAAGAAAACTCCAGGCAGGCTTCAATGCCATACAACACTCCTTCCGTGGCCTCCAACTGCTCTTAAATGCAAGTAAAACTGAATGATCACTGCCCGCACACGCCCGCTCATCTAGCATCACTACTCTGGACGGTTCTGACTTAGAATGTGTGGACAACTATAAATACCTATGAACACCCTGTGTAAAGAGTGATATTACAGTACAAGCACTCTGTGTATTATAAATCACATACATACACATGGGACATATCAAAAACATCACTCTTTGATGGCCTCCATGAAGTGACAGACCGACAGACCGGCAGTTTGAAAGATATTTGTGACAGCAAAATGGCTAGGTGGTGAGACAAATTTGATAAAAATACATGCTGTGAATGGCAGGTGAAGGCATTCAACCAGGAACACATGATGTTGTCCTTGACTTGCAATCTGTTACCTGAAATGCTCTATAATTGATGAACCCATTCAGTGCAATCTAAATTGAAATGTACTCCATGGCAGGCTGCAGGCTGCGAGGAGGATGAGGTTGGAGAAATTACATTTCACAGCATTGAGAACCCAGACGGTGCCATGGAGTGAATAGCTGCAGGGGAAAGTGAATTGGACTCAGTGAAAACATAGCTGCCGAAGTGCCTAATTTGCTTTTGCTTACCCTGCGTGTACTCTACTCTACAGTTCAGTGTGCTGAATATGGGCCAAGACCTTCTCCCTCAGTCCCTCTGTCCTATGGAACAAGGTCAGCGCTGATATTTAAATACACACAGCTAAATTAGGCCCAGAGGTGTGCTGTGTGTTTTTGCAGCACAGGATTTTCTTTCGGTGTCCTTGCCAAGACTTATTTTGGTCTGTACAGTCCGGTTCTTCAGAGGGACGTGCCTCCTCACCCCTGTCTTTCGAGATGATAACAACTCCTGTTCCAGTGATTCTCATAGATTTCCATGTCAAAGATTTACTTTGTTTCTCCACTCAAGTATTAAGACCATGACTGTGTTACTCTCTGTGTCTGAGAGGTGAATAATCGTTATATTGACTGTCATTATTTGCTGGGCTGATAGGCCAATTAGTGCCTTTACATAGCGTTCTAGGAGTAAGAGCCATACTTATACTGCAGCCTTTGCCTATAAGCAGACTTCACGATACGCGTAGGGTCCTCGACCCCCAGATTATACAATAATAAAGAAATATAATATATTCTATGTGTATATACAGTACCAGTCAAAGGTTCGGACACAACTACTCATTCCAGGGTTTAATAATAATAATAGTGAAGACATCAAAACTATGAAATAGCACATATGGAATCATGTCGTCACCAAAAAAGTGTTAATTTAATTTGTGGAATTTCTTTCCTTCTTAATGCATTTGAGCCAATCAGTTGTGTTGTGACAAGGTAGGGGTGGTATACAGAAGATAGCCCTATTTGGTAAAGATCAGCTCAAATAAGCAAAGGGAAATGACAGTCCATCATTACTTTAAGACACGAAGGTCAGTCAATGCAGAACATTTCAAGAACTTTGAACATTTCTTCAAGTGTAGTTGCAAAAACCATCAAGCGCTATTGTCAGGGTTTTCCTGTGGTGAAGTAGAGGACCAAAACGCAGCGTGGTTATATTGACTCATGTTTAATAAAAACAGATAAACATGAACACTACAAAACAATAACCGTGGAAAACCAAAAACAGTAACCGTGGAAAACCAAAAACAGCCCTATCTGGTGTAAACACAGAGACAGGAACAATCACCCACAAAACCCAACACAAAACAGGCTACCTAAATATGGTTCCCAATCAGAGACAATGACTAACACCTGCCTCTGATTGAGAACCATATCAGGCCAAACATAGAAATAGACAAACCAGACACACAACATAGAATGCCCACCCAGCTCACGTCCTGACCAACACTAAAACAAGGAAAACACATACGAACGATGGACAGAACGTGACAGCTATGATGAAACTGGCTCTCATGAGGACCGCCACAGGAAAGGAAGACCCAGAGTTACCCCTGCTGTAGAGAATAAGTTCATTAGAGTTACCAGTTCGTGACACTGATAACCTTATCTTCTACATTTGCACACACTGGACATAGATTTTTCTATTATGTTATTGACTGTACGTTTGTTTATGTGTAACTCTGTTTTGTTGTTTTTATCTCAATGCTTTTTTTATTGTCAAGACTAAATTTAAGAAGCTAGTAAGAAAGTAAGGAATGAGAGATCTTACAGAAAGAGAGAGAATGAGAGAGAGAGGCGAGAGAGGGAGAGAGAGAGAGAGAGAGAGAGAGAGAGAGAGAGAGAGAGAGAGAGAGAGAGAGAGAGAGAGAGAGAGAGAGAGAGAGATTTAAGTGTTGGGCCACTGGGCACATACTGATTGAAGCAAAGTAATTTGTCAACATATTGTGATGTGGAATATTTGAGGAAAATGTATTGGATTTGAAAAAAGTCATCAATTTGTTTTGAGGGTGAAATTTTAAATGTTATGATATTTAGTGATAATGAATTGTGTTTGGTTATCAATGCAACAGAATATCAACATTTGAAGGAGATGTATCTTCTGCTTGGATAGTTCCATCTGTGCCACTGACTACAAATATATAATTTATATGTTGGTTTCACATCTCAAACAAAAATGTTAGTAAAAAAAATAGAACTGAATTATTTTTAAATATTTAATGTGCATTTAAAGTTTGATTTGATTTAATCCTATTATTTTAACTTACATATTAATAGCATCATTGATGATATATGAGTGATAAAGTATCACATTTAATTCATTTGCTCTGTTAAAACTTTGGAATGACTATGAATTTGTTCTTAGCTGACTTGCCTAGTTTAATAAAGGTTCAATAAATAAATTAAATAGCCAGGCACACATGTCAGCAAATAATGGCCTGTTTCAAGTAAATGCCCGCACTAAATGAAGGTTACCATGAGTTTTTATGAGGTTTAATGTTTCATTAGTTACATTTAATAAGTCAGTAATGACTAGCAATCATCTTTTTATATTGCAAGTTTTAGAAAATGCTAGCTAACTGACAAGCACAAAAACAGTCGACAATTTCTGGAATACAAACCCCCAGAAATAATCTGAATGCTCCCCACAATCGTTTCAGATCCTTGATTTCATTCATGTGCGCTTATGGACTGCCCGCTTCAATTCAAACCACAGTTCAAACTCATTTTCAATGGGGTTCAAGTCCGGAGACTGAGATGGCCAATGCAAAACTTCATTTAGAACTTTGGTATATTGTGGATTTTCATGTGTACTTTGGTGTATTGTATTTTACCCCCTTTTTCTCCCCAATTCTCAACCTTGTTTCATCGCTGCAACTCCCAAACAGGCTCAGTAGAGGCATGGATCTTCCGAAACATGACCCGCCTAACTGCGTTCCTTAACACCCACCATCTTAATCCAGAAGCTAGCCGACACCAATGTTTCGGAGGAAACACCATTCAACTGGCGACTTGGTCAACCCGCAGGCACCCGGCCCGCCACAAGGAGTCACTAGAGCGCGGCCCACCGGCCAAACCCTCCCCTAACCTAGACAACGCTGGGCCAATTGTGGGACGTCCTATGGGACTCACGGCCATGGCCGGTTGTGGCACAGCCCAGGAATGAACCCGGGTCTGTAGTAACTCCACTTTAGACCGTTGAGCCACTCGGGAGGCGGGTGTATTGTCTTGCTGGAAGATTCATTCTCCTGACAGAGGAGGCAAACAGGTTTTGAGCTAAAATGTCCCGGTACATCATGCCCAGGACCAGTGCCAGCAAAATAGCCCCATAATGTCAAAGATCCACCACCATATTTTCTGGTATGCATTCTTCTTTCAAAGGCCAAACCCACCATTGGTGTGCGTGGCCAAATAGTTATATTTTCATGTAATCTGACCATAGCACTGCCTGGAGTTTGTTAAATGGCATTGCCACTTGGATTGGAACCAGTGCTATGGTCATATGACACGAAAATAGAGGTCTTTGGCCATGCACACCAGAGGTGAGTTTGGCCTTTAAAAGAACAAGGCATATGCAGAATATACCTCATGTAGATACAGATTGACCTTTAGACTCACTAGCTGCTAGTAAAAACGTGTGTGGGGACTCGCAGTAAAGATTATTTATTTTTCACAGTGCCATAAGTACAGTATATAGCAAACCCAGCACCTTCAGTGGAAAAGCTGATAAATATAAAATATCACCTGAGTCCCTGGATGAGACCGGGCCGCTTTGCATGACTGCACTCGGTATCTCTCCTCACTAACGGACAAATTGTGCCTGCTACGAACAAGGGCAACATGGCCTACACACACACACAAACGTACACACAAGCAAGCATGCATGCACACACACACACACACACACACACACACACCTTTGAACAGGCCCAAAACCCTGGTCAAAAGTAGTGCACTACAAAGGGAATAGGGTGCCATTTGGGACGCATCTCACAGCAAACAAGTCTCAGCTACTGCTGTTCAAACACTAAGCCCCAGCCAGGGAACATTGTTACCCACTAACAGGGTAACAATGTTAACATGCATGTACATTTTCCTCCCTATTCACCCTATTCACACTATTCAGGATGCACTTTCTGTGACTAACGTAGGGCCACACACATTTCTACATAGACAAATTGCTTCAACTCCCAAGGCACCCCATTCCACAAAGGAAAATGGAGACACCTAAGTGCTTATTTACAGCTTTGCTGAGGAAGAACAATGCTATACTCTTTCTAAGAGTTCTGAATAAGGTATAACACTTTTGGATTTCTATCTTAGAAATTAGGAGGGCTCCATGGCATCAAAGTAGGATTCAAATATAAGCTTCACTTGCCAGGTTCCACACCTTATATTGTAACAATCACTTTGTTAGTTTGTATAAAATGTCCCTCCTCACTGCCCTCAGACAGAAAAAGCAATACTGTCCTGTCAGTCTGTGCGCTAGTCACTCAGTTTATACTCCCTTTCCAAGAACCACGGTCACTCAAGTGCCATCTAAAAGTAATCAGTGCCATGTCTCTAACCCCAGCCAACAGGATCAGCTGGGGCTTTGTGAAAGCGAAATAGACTGCTGGACCCTGCCAAAAAAGCGTCAAAGTCATTTCTCCCAATCGGAGTCCCAGGATAGTTGTTAATCCACCATGCCCACCTGCTCATCATCTATAAATAAACTGGCCGCAACTTGTAAAGACGCCAGTTAAAAAGAGCCAGGTTTGAGGTCAGACTTTTATTACATCCGATCATTCTTCATTTCCGCTTGCTTGAGTAGAGCAAATTGGCACAGGAGACGCCACACTGGGAACAGTTTGAGGAACTGTGGGTAATGGAAGACAGGAAGTAGACAGGACAGTAAGAGTATGTTGCAATTGACTTCAAAGTGCAGCTGTGCTATGTAAATGTTCTGCCATGACTTTACTCTCATTAATCTGATGACTGCTATTTATCGAATCAACTAACTGTGTTTAATTGTTACGAGATTAAATAAATCATACAACAATTAACTCATTAGGTATTTGGGGCACCACGAGAGCACTCGTTTAAAGAGTTACAATCTCCCGAATTAAACTCTTAATTCTTGACCTATCACATCCATAAAACAGTCAACGTATTAAATAATAACCTCTTATATCATCATTCTGAACAGTCGTAACCTTCTTGGATCTGCCTTACTTATGATTCAGTACTACACAAATTGGTTTAATTATTTATTTACTAGCTAACTAAATAATAACACAGAATCAACATACACACGTAATACATCAGAAAAAGTTCCCTAGCGGACTAACACAACATACAAACTGCAGCCCGTCTCTATCGGAACCAGCCCTCCTTAGGAAGGTTGTTGGCATTTCAGCTGCAAGCTTGTATGGCTCTGAATGTCCGAGAGGGGTCTCCCCTTTCCCGTTTTCTACTGTTGTTCACTCTGGAAGATGCTCCTAGGAAAGGCTATCCAGCTGTGTTTACGGTTCCCATTGGGTGATGAGAGTAGCGCACTACAGTGATTTGTGAAGAGTAGTACAGTAGGATGATTTGAAGAGTAGTTGGATAGAAAGTATTCACCCCCTTGACACTTTTCCGATTTTGTTGCCATACAACCTGGAATTAAAATTGGGGGGTTTGTATCATTGTATCATTTGATTTAAACAACATGCCTACCACTTTGAAGATGCAAAATAATTTTTATTGTGGAACAAACAAGAAATAAGACAAAAAAACTGAAAACTTGAGCATGCATAATTATTCATAATTATAGCGCTTTCCTTGATGGCCAAAAAGCTCAATTTTAGTCTCATTTGACCAGAGTACCTTCTTCCATATGTTTGGGGAGTCTCCCACATGCCTTTTGGCCAACACCAAACGTGTTTGCTTATTTTTGTCTTTAAGCAACGGCTTTTTTTCTGGCCACTCTTCCGTAAAGTCCAGCTCTGTGGAGTGTATGGCTTAAAGTGGTCCTATAGACAGATACTCCAGTCTCCGCTGTGGAGATTTGCAGCTCCTTCAATGTTATCTTTGGTCTCTTTGTTGCCTCTCTGATTAATTAATGCCCTCCGTGCCTGGTCCGTGAGTTTTGATGGGTGACCCTCTCTTGGCATGTTTGTTGTGGTGCCATATTCTTTCCATTTTTTAATAATTAATTGAATGGTGCTCTGTGGGATATTTTTTTATAACCCATCCCTGACCTGTACTTCTCCACAACTTTGTCCCTGACCTGTTTGGAGAGCGCCTTGGTCTTCATAGTGCCGCTTGCTTGGTGGTGCCCCTTGCTTTGGGGTGTTGCAGACTCTGGGGCCATTCAGAACAAGTGTATATATACTGAGATCATGTGACAGATCATGTGACACTTAGATTGCACACAGGTAGACTTCATTTAACTAATTATGTGATTTCTGAAGGTAATTGGTTGCCCCAGATCTTATTTAGGGGCTTCATAGCAAAGGGGTGAATACATATGCATGCACCACTTTTCCGTTTTTAATTTTCTATAATGTTTTTAAACAAGTACATTTGTTAATTTCTCTTCACCAATTTGGACTATTTTGTGTATGTCCATTACATGAAATCCAAATAATAATCCATTTCAATTACAGATTGTAATGAAACAAAATAGGTAAAATGCCAAGAGGGTGAATACTTTTGCAAGGCACTGTAGATTCGCTTTTCTAGATATTTGACTTAGGACTGCTAATCAGCTGTACTAGTGATTGTCCAAGAGGGGAGTTTTCTCCTCTCAACACCGTGTTGTTAGTCAGAGTTTGACCCACTTTCCATGTGTAGCTACAGCCTGGCGACTTTCTGGTCTAGTCTGGAGGTGAGTTGATTTTCTTCACCTCGTGTTAAAATTCCAAGTTCCAACCATTTTGGCCGAAATGGGCAGTGCCATCAGTCTGACACGCTCTCTGACCTCGCTCGGGGCGTAGCTACTTACTATGCACAGTTTATAGGAGACAGATTCTCAAATTCCTGTCTTTACAAAAATACTTTCATACCTTTTCATATACAATGTTATGGATGGAAATGTGACAGAAAAAGGGGATATACTTTCCAACTTACAGTATTTCCTTTATAACCTTTTTAATCAGGGCTAAGCGTCCCGGGACACCTGTCGACAACTTCTGGTGAAATTGGAGGGCGCTCAATTCAAAAAAGTTATGGATTTTAAACATTTAGGTACATACAAGTGTGTTATATCGGTTAAAAGCTTAAATTCTTGTTAATCAACAGCACTGTCCGATTTACAATAAGCTTTCCAGCAAAAGCATGCCATGCGATTGTTTGAGGATGGCGCCCCACATCAACATATTTTTCCACCGGCACAGGCTTCATAAAATCACAAATAGCGATTAAATAATCACTTACATTTTGAAAATCTTCATCTGATTTGCAATCCAAAGGGTCCCAGCTATAACATGTAGTGTAATTTTGTTACATAAAATCCTTCTTTATATCCCAAAAAGTCAGTTTAGTTGGCGCCATCCACTGGATGTCATAAGGTGAATGCACCAATTTGTAAGTCGCTCTGGATAAGAGCGTCTGCTAAATGACTTAAATGTAATGTAAATGTGTAATTCAATCATTCAACATGCAGAGAAAGGAATCCAAAAAACTCTGTTAAACTTTGTTAAAACAAGTCAAAATATGTTTCTATTCAATCCTCAGGTACCCTAAAATGTAATTAAACTATAATATTTAATACTGAAAGAGCATGTTCAATAGGAAAACTATATTAGCAGGTGCGCGTCCTCATCGTCGCACATTCACAGACTGATGTCCAACTCCCAGTACTAAAACTCATAATTCTTCCTGAAATCTAGTGGAGCCATAGGAATTGCAATCTGGGAGCTGGATTTGGATATGCCCCTATACTTTCCATTGTAAATAATTTTTGGTTTTCTTTTCTTTGGATTTTCTCCAACCATATCTATTGTGTTAGTTTCATACATTATTTTAACATTTCTACAAACGTCAAAGTGTTTTCTATCCAATGGAGCCAATTATATGCATATCCTGGCTTCTGGGCCTGAGTAACAGGCAGTTTCCTTTGGGCATGTCAGTTAGGCGGAAATTCCGAAAAAATGACCCTAGCCCTAACAAGTTAATGCCATCACAAAATAAAAACCAATATGACATTAGTTTTCTACAGATCATCTCTGATCATTCCTAGCGTTCTTAAGTTAGAAATATTCTTCCAGTATTCGCTTTTAGGATGTGTTAGAGTTTCAAGGGGAACAATTCTGCTAACAAAGATATTACTTTGGTTAATAGTGGAGAGGAAAAGAGAGTTCTCTTCTCCTGTAATTTACAACTGGGTGTGAAGTGTCAAAGCGGCCCAGTTCCCTTCTCCACTATTATGTGGGTGAGGGAAAGTCTGGTTATTGTCATCCATTGCCAAGCTGATCTGACCCATTCAAATCCTCACATGACAGTCATGACAGTTCTCATATACTGTACTGTACACTGAGTGTATACAACATTAGGAACACCTTCTCAATAATGCGTTGCACCCCATTTTCCCCTCAGAACAGCCTCAATTTGTCAGGGCATAGGCTCTACAATATGTTCAAACCATCTTGACATCCACATCGATGCTGACTGAATGTCCTTAGGGTGGTGGACCATTCTTGATACACAAGGGTAACTGTTGAGCATGAAAAACTCAGCAGCACTGCAGTTCTTGACACACTCAAACTGGCACCTACTACCCCATTCAAAAGCACTGCAATATTTTGTCTTGCCCATTCACACTCTGAATGGCACACATACACAATCTATGTCTCAATTGTTTTAAGGCTTAAAAAATCCTTCTTTAACCTGTATCCTCCCCTTCATTTAAAACGGATTTAACAGGTGACATCAATAAGCCATCATAAGTTTCACCTGAATTCACCTGGTCAGTCTATGTCAACCGCTATAACTGCTAAATAGATAACCAACTAGCTACCTGGACTATCTGCAATGGCCATTTTTGCACTAACTCTTTTTGACTCTATGCACACTCACTGAACTCTACCCACACACTCACAATGACACTCCAACACATATACACGCACAAAACACGTACACACAGGCACACATTCGCCACACACACACTTACACACATCCACACTGTTCACATTTACATTTACATTACATTTAAGTCATTTAGCAGATGCTTTTATCCAGAGCGACTTACAAATTGGTGTATTCACCTTATGACATCCAGTGGAACAGCCACTTTACAATAGTGCATCTAAATCTATTAAGGGGGGGGGGGGTGGGGGTGAGAAGGATTACTTTATCCTATCCTAGGTATTCCTTAAAGAGGTGGGGTTTCAGGTGTCTCCGGAAGGTGGTGATTGACTCCGCTGTCCTGGCGTCATGAGGGAGTTTGTTCCACCATTGGGGGGGCCAGAGCAGCGAACAGTCTTGACTGGGCTGAGCGGGAACTGTACTTCCTCAGTGGTAGGGAGGCGAGCAGGCCAGAGGTGGATGAACGCAGTGCCCTTGTTTGGGTGTAGGGCCTGATCAGAGCCTGGAGGTACTGAGGTGCCGTTCCCCTCACAGCTCCATAGGCAAGCACCATGGTCTTGTAGCGGATGCGAGCTTCAACTGGAAGCCAGTGGAGAGAGCGGAGGAGCGGGGTGACGTGAGAGAACTTGGGAAGGTTGAACACCAGACGGGCTGCGGCGTTCTGGATGAGTTGTAGGGGTTTAATGGCACAGGCAGGGAGCCCAGCCAACAGCGAGTTGCAGTAATCCAGACGGGAGATGACAAGTGCCTGGATTAGGACCTGCGCCGCTTCCTGTGTGAGGCAGGGTCGTACTCTGCGGATGTTGTAGAGCATGAACCTACAGGAATGGGCCACCGCCTTGATGTTAGTTGAGAACGACAGGGTGTTGTCCAGGATCACGCCAAGGTTCTTAGCGCTCTGGGATGAGGACACAATGGAGTTGTCAACCGTGATGGCGAGATCATGGAACGGGCAGTCCTTCCCCGGGAGGAAGAGCAGCTCTGTCTTGCCGAGGTTCAGCTTGAGGAGGTGATCCGTCATCCACACTGATATGTCTGCCAGACATGCAGAGATGCGATTCGCCACCTGGTCATCAGAAGGGGGAAAGGAGAAGATTAATTGTGTGTCGTCTGCATAGCAATGATAGGAGAGACCATGTGAGGTTATGACAGAGCCAAGTGACTTGGTGTATAGCGAGAATAGGAAAAGGGCCTAGAACAGAGCCCTGGGGGACACCAGTGGTGAGAGCGCGTGGTGAGGAGACAGATTCTCGCCACGCCACCTGGTAGGAGCGACCTGTCAGGTAGGACGCAATCCAAGCGTGGGCCGCGCCGGAGATGCCCAACTCGGAGAGGGTGGAGAGGAGGATCTGATGGTTCACAGTATCGAAGGCAGCCGATAGGTCTAGAAGGATGAGAGCAGAGGAGAGAGAGTTAGCTTTAGCAGTGCGGAGCGCCTCCGTGATACAGAGAAGAGCAGTCTCAGTTGAATGACTAGTCTTGAAACCTGACTGATTTGGATCAAGAAGGTCATTCTGAGAGAGATAGCGGGAGAGCTGGCCAAGGACGGCACGTTCAAGAGTTTTGGAGAGAAAACAAAGAAGGGATACTGGTCTGTAGTTGTTGACATCGGAGGGAAGCTGACCAGAAGCTCTCGGGGTGTGCGAGAACACGTGGGCGGACGAAGAGAGAGCAGTCGGAGTAGCAGTGTTATCTGTGGTGATCCATGTTTCCGTCAGTGCCAAGAAGTCGAGGGACTGGAGGGAGGCATAGGCTGAGATGAACTCTGCCTTGTTGGCCGCAGATCGGCAGTTCCAGAGGCTACCGGAGATACCTGCTATTCGGGGGCTAGCTGGCTAGCTAGCAGTGTTGATTACGTTACGTTGCGTTAAAGAACGACAATAGCTGGCTAGCTAACCTAGAAAATCGCTCTAGACTACACAATTATCTTTGATACAAAGACGGCTATGTAGCTAGCTATGTAGCTAGCTACAATCAAACAAATCAAACCGTTGTACTGTAATGAAATGAAATGAGAATGTGATACTACCTGTGGAGCGAAGCGGAATGCGACCGGGTTGTTGAGTTCTATTCGGTAGACGTTGGCTAGCTGTTGGCTAGCTAGCAGTGTCTCCTATGTTAAGGATGACAAATAGCTGGCTAGCTAACCTCGGTAAATTAAGAAATCACTCTAAGACTACACACTCTAAACTACACAATTATCTTGGATACGAAGACAGCAAAGACAACTATATAGCTAGCTAACACTACACTAATCAAGTCGTTCACCTTCACTGTCAGTCATCCTACCTCTCCAGCTACCCACACAGATTCCACTAATCTTTCAACTATACTATAAATTATTATTTTAGTCATTACCAAACAGCCTGAATGCATATTACAAACGTTTAATTCAGTTCAACATTTCTCTCTGACTTTATGATGAGAGGAGTTATCTCAGCCTTAAATCTACAGGAGAGAATTGGTTGCCAGATAGTTGTTTAATAAATGATGGACGGCTGCGTGGTCCCATGATGTTTATACTTGTGTACTATTGTTTGTACCTATGAATGTGTTACCTTCAGGCATTTGGAAATTGCTCCCAAGGATGAACCAGACTTTTGGACGTCTTGGCTGAGGTCTTGGCTGATTTCTTTTGATTTTCCCATGATGTCAAGCAAAGAGTTTGAAGGTAGGCCTTGAAATACATCCACATGTACACCTCCAATTGACTGAAATGATGTCAATTAGCCTATCAGAAGCAAAGGCAATGACATAATTTTCTGGAATTTTCCAAGCTGTTTAACGGCACAGTCAACTTAGTGTATGTAAACTTCTGACCCACTGGAATTGTGATACAGTGAATTATAAGTGAAATATTCTGTCTGAAAAATTAATTGTGTCAGGTACAAAGTAGATGTCCTAACCGACTTGCCAAAACTATAGTTTGTTAACAAGAAATTTGTGGAGTGGTTGAAAAATGTGTTTTAATGACTCAAACCTAAGTATGTAAACTTCCGACTTCAACTGTACATATAAAGGATACCCGCATTTTATGCATTCTGTTGGGTTGAGTACATTCGAAACTGCAGTTTACTGCTTGAATGTCTAAGGCTTGTTCAAGTCTATCAAGAAATCCCATGAGCAGAAAATCCTTGAAAATAAATTAATAAAGGCTAGAAGTTACACAGTGTTATCCAGAATGCGAATTGAAATCCCTGAAAATCCCTTCAATAACTTATGAAGTACTGAAGGTTGCCAGGGATGGTGAAGAGAAAAGGGTTACATAAAAACACAGAAAAGGGGAATGACAGACCTACTTTCTACTCCCACAGTGGGACAGAACACCTGTAGGCAATATAGGCATGATCGGAAACTAGCTTTCCATAACTGTACAGTACCTTCCATCAGAGCCCCCAGAAAGAATGTACCCAAACCAACAATAATGCACTTAGTATTATTTCTAATGAACATGATTAGAAATTAGATGATTGTTAACTACAAATCAGAAGGATATCATGGCCTGCACTCTTAGAAAAAAAGTGTCTGCATAGAACCAAAAAGGGTTCCAACATTTGCTTCTTCTTTCACCTAACCAAAATTGGTTCCATATAAAACCCTAAGGGCCTTCTGCCCTATGGGCCGTTCTGGCACGGACAAGGTTGCTTACTTACTATAAGTCAGAGTGAAGATGTTTACGACTGTTTAATGCACATCAAAGTGTTAGCCACCTAGTGCATGTAAGCCTAGCCAACCTTCTCCTCAGGCTTGCTTTAAGTGTGTGTCACATGTTTTTGCACCCTTTTTTACATCTGTGTGATGGGTCAGAACAGCTGGCACTATCTTTTTCTCCCCTCGAGCAGTGCCCTCTGCCCGAGTCCAGCACCCTACACTTTGCCAGGGAGTGCCTGATGTTCTACCATTGATTACATCCACGTTAGTCAGGAGTTTTTTGCAACTGAGTTTGTGTGAAATGAAGGGGATAATAGACAGCCCTGAGGTATCTCTTTAGTATAATTACTGTTGTATAACAACAGCTTAATGTACTAGTAAACAGGATGATAGGTCTATGAGTCTTTTATGTAGGGAAAGTCTGATTTCCAGGTGACTACCTCATTAAGCTGGTTGAGAGAATGCCAAGAGTGTGCAAAGCTGTCATCAATGCAAAGGGTGGCTACTTTGAAGAATATAAATATAAAATATAATTTGATTTGTTTGACACTTTTTTGGTTACTACACATATTCCATATGTCATATTTCATAGTTTTGATGTCTTCACTAGTACTCTACATTGTAGAAAATAGTCAAAATAATTAAAAACCCTAGAATGATTAGGTGTGTCCAAATGTTTGACTGGTACTGTAAATATACACATCACATGCGACTCGTAATAAGACTAAGCAGTTAGCCTATTAAAATGTTTATCTGACTCCATAAAGATAATTAAAATATACAAGCAAGGATTAGGCAATAAGTTGACGTTGACTAGAAATAAATGGTCTGAGAATCAAAGGCAGATATTTAATTAACATTGTACAATGAATGGATTCAGATTCAAGGCATACAGCTTAAGTTACAAAGCATTAACAAGCATTACAAAGCATACTTCTAGGCATATAGATAAAGGACATAGCATGAAGGAAGAGATGTCTATCAGGCCAGAGGCCTAGGAAATGAGAATTGATCATACAACCTTCCTCCATGGACTGGATACAGGATGAGACAGAACAAAGACATGAAGCTGTACGCTTTCAACCCAAAACCAACCACAATTGACCAATGAAACGATACCAAGTTTACAGTACACTTCCAGGCACAATCTCCACAGAGTGTCCCAGCATTTAAAGGCTTGTGTGGGGGATGAGATCAATGTAAATAAAATTGAATTCCTGACCAATTCTCAGAGTTCACCAACCACAGAGATCATACATCCATATAGATAGCATCAGAGTTATCCTCAGTGAACAAGTTTCAGATAGAATAATATTATAGTGGGAATCCTGAGTGGTGCAGCGGTCTAAGCCACTGCATCGCAGTGTTGTGGTGTCACTACAGCCTGGGGTTCGATCCTAGGTTTTTTCACAACCGGCCAAACTGGGAGATCCATAGGGTGGTGCAAAATTGGTCCAGCATTGTCTGGGTTAGGGCAGGGTTTGGCCTGGGGGTGGCTCATTTACTTGGCTCATCGTGCTCTAGCGACTCCTTGTGGTGGGCCGGACACCTGCAGGCTGACCTCAGTCGTCAGTGGAACGGTGTTTCCTCCGACACATTGGTGCAGCTGGCTTCCCGGGTTAAGCAAGCAAGTGTTAAGAAGCGCGGCTTGGCAGGTCATGTTTCGGAGGATTCATGACTCGACCTTCGCTTCTCCCGAGCCAGCTGGGGAGTTGCAGCGATGACACAAGATCATAATCACAAAATTGGGGAGAAAAATAATAATATCCATGTCTGGTATCTATCACATTCAATAGTCAGTCCTCTGGATACTGTAAAGGCATCAGCATGCTTCAGTTCAGCTGGCTCCAAGCCAAACTCGGCTAGCCAAACCGAACAAGTGTGCTTGCATACTCCCTTATAAGACCTTTGCTTGAAAAATGAGCAGCAATAGTACTGAGACGCCGTAACCAGTATACACTTCTCAAAATAGTCAGAATTAATCTAAGATAAGTCAAGAAATCAGTCAATTTTTCATCTAATTAAGATGTTTGGTGCAGTATTTTTCAATGGGGCGGCAGCGTAGCCTAGTGGTTAGAGCGTTGGACTAGTAACCTGAAGGTTGCGAGTTCAAACCACCGAGCTGACAAGGTACAAATCTGTCGTTCTGCCCCTGAACAGGCAGTTAACCCACTGTTCCCAGGCCGTCATTGAAAATAAGAATATGTTCTTAACTGACTTGCCTGGTTAAATAAAGGTAAAATAAAAAAATAAAAAATTAACAAAAAAAAAACGTGCATGAAAACGAGTTGTCTATCATTGAATGACAACAAAGACTTTATTGAAGAATCCCCACTGTTGACCAATCACAGACGAAAGGGCTGTTCCCACATGCTTCAAGAGGGCCACCATTGTTCCTGTTCCCAAGAAAGCTAAGGTAACTGAGCTAAACGACTACCGCCCCATAGTACTCACTTCCGTCATCATGAAGTGCTTTGAGAGACGAGTCAAGGACCATATCACCTCCACCCTACCTGACACCCTAGACCCACTCCAATTTGCTTACCGCCCAAATAGGTCCACAGACCATGAAATCTCAACCACACTGCACACTGCCCTAACCCATCTGGACAAGAGGAATACCTATGTGAGAATGCTGTTCATCGACTACAGCTCGGCATTTAACACCATAGGTCTCGACCCCGCCCTGTGCAACTGGGTACTGGACTTCCTGACGGGCCGCCCCCCAGGTGGTGAGGGTAGGCCTCCCCCGCTGATCCTCAACACTGGGGCCCCACAAGGGTGCGTTCTGAGCCCTCTCCTGTACTCCCTGTTCACCCACGACTGCGTGGCCACGCACGCCTCCAACTCAATCATCAAGTTTGCGGACGACACAACAGTGGTAGGCTTGATTACCAACAACGACGAGACGGCCTACAGGGAGGAGGTGAGGGCCCTCGGAGTGTGGTGTCAGGAAAATAACCTCACACTCAATGTCAACAAAACTAAGGAGATGATTATGGACTTCAGGAAACAGCAGAGGGAACACCCCCCTATCCACATCGATGGAACAGTAGTGGAGAGGGTAGCAAGTTTTAAGTTCCTCGGCATACACATCACAGACAAACTGAATTGGTCCACTCACACAGACAGCATCGTGAAGAAGGTGCAGCAGCGCCTCTTCAACCTCAGGAGGCTGAAGAAATTCGGCTTGTCACCAAAAGCACTCACAAACTTCTACAGATGCACAATCGAGAGCATCCTGGCGGGCTGTATCACCGCCTGGTACGGCAACTGCTCCGCCCTCAACCGTAAGGCTCTCCAGAGGATAGTGAGGTCTGCACAACGCATCACCGGGGGCAAACTACCTGACCTCCAGGACACCTACACCACCCGATGTTACAGGAAGGCCATAAAGATCATCAAGGACATCAACCACCCGAGCCACTGCCTGTTCACCCCGCTATCATCCCGAAGGCGAGGTCAGTACAGGTGCATCAAAGCTGGGACCGAGAGACTGAAAAACAGCTTCTATCTCAAGGCCATTAGACTGTTAAACAGCCACCACTAACATTGAGTGGCTGCTGCCAACACACTGACGCTGACACTGACTCAACTCCAGCCACTTTAATAATGGGAATTGATGGGAAATTATGTAAATATATCACTAGCCACTTTAAACAATGCTACCTTATATAATGTTACTTACCCTACATTGTGCCCGAGCAACTGAAAAAACTCACCGAGGTCCAAAACGAACAAAAACATTTTAAAAAGTATCTTAATATATGCACACACTTTACCAAACTGTTTCAGCTGGAAGGCATGCAGATGCCTTAAGAAAGAGAGACATGTTGGCCCCTCAGAGGGGGAAGGGCTGACTAATCCTTGGGCATTGTCCTTTGTTCCTAGACCATTTGCCATGCAACTCCAGGTGTCAGAGAGCACATAAATTAGGGTCGAGCCTACAGGGGTTTCTAACTGGGGATGAGCTTTTCTTTTCCAGTGGAGTTGGCCTCCCACTGGTTCTCATTATCTTTCAATCATCTGACATAGATCTTTCATATGAATGAACCCATCAAGCTGGAAAGGAATGATACAGTAAATATGCCTCAGCTACAGCATTTCCCAGGGGAAGCAATCAGAACCCCTCCTTATTTCCTTGTCCAACTCCATCTTCCTACATGAATAAAATAGCCTGCAGTCACTGTTTCCCTGGTCTGGGGAACATCATGGGTGTCCAAGCAATCAGGGGCCCTTATACGCATGAAGCTGGAGCTTGTGTCGGCTCCCTCCTGCTGTCAGCCTGTTAGCCCCCCACTCACTGATCCGAGCTGACACACAGGCTGCATGGGACGTCTCACTATGCCTTTGAAACCAATTAAATCCGAGGCCCCTTTATTTGAAAATCCATTAAAGAAGTCGAGCTCAAGCAGCGGAGTAATGGTATAGGACTAGTATTATCCGGATCACTCACAGTCGCAGGAGTTAGTCAATGCCAGTCCGTATAACGTCTGTGATGTCAGAAAATCTATATCTGTTTCCTATATGGGCCATGGAACGAAGTGAATTAGAGCTGCAGCAGGCTTTATGTTAGTCAGAAAGGATATAGGCTGTATGGTAGTCAGCAGGATATAGGTTATATACTAGTCAGCAGTATATATGATCTATGGTAGTGAGCAGGATATAGTCTCTATATTAGTCGAAAGGATACAGGCTCAATGGTAGTCAGCAAGATGTAGGCTTTATGGTAGTCGTTAGGGACGGAACTCCCCACTGGGTACCCTAGGGTCAAATGGATGTTGAGGCTCACTGTCAACTTGTTGTTTAAATACTGTACCCCATGTTGGGCTAATAGCTAATGTTCTTTGTGCTCCCCCCAGTTTCTGCATAAAGTCCCTTTCCTCCCGGAGTTGGCAAATGGTGTGCCTCCCTCTACAATATCGGAAAGGGAATTCCTTCCTCCCAATCCCCATGTAGGGTTGGTTGTTTAGTAACAAAACTAAAGCGTGCGCAACTATGGGGTAAAACAGACGGGGTTGGCTTAGACTGACAACATGTACACTATATTTTGTCTCCAAATGTTTATTGAAAACATAAATACATTTGCACAATGAGCACTTGTTGTCTCTCAAATACATTGTTACAGTTGTTGGTTAGCTAGCTAGCGAATGTTTGCCATATTAGCATACATTTACATTTAGCATAGACATGACTTCGGTCAAAACACCTGAAAACAAGACATGGTAACAATAACAAGCTTAAACAAGCCAACTACAACTCCCCACATGTCAGATTTGTGTCATTGTTTTAGCTATCTGACTGTTCAAAATCATAACAAAGCACGCCTTCCCGGCCACATCGATGCTGTGCATGATTTTCCTGACATTGTCAACCAACCCGTCTATGTTCCAACACTGCACACACTGACGTTCTCCCCCCATCTTTCTTTCATGTTATGTGCTTTCGGCCTCATTGGTTGATCCATAGTGGTTGATGTTGCATTCATGTATCCGGAATGAATGGTCTCTAGCAGACGGCAGTTACTGGATCGAATGTATACTATGCGTCTGAAATTAGTCATTTAGTTTATTTATTGTGTTCTGATAACACAGACTATATAAGCTCCCATAACGCAAAGGTTTCTGCCTCGTGGTGAATGACAAAGGACGGGATTGCCACAATAACATCTCTAGTCATTATTGTCCATTTTACGATGTTTGCGTTGATGGTTATGTTTCTTTGCTTGCTTGTGCTCTGTCTTTCCTTTCCCTCATTATGACACTCTACTGAAATCATTTGAAAGTGAGCTAACCTATTTCCAAGTGGCACGTTTAATGAACACATGATTCATTCCTTTCGAGCACGAGCGGCAGAAATGGAGAGAGAGAGGAACACTTTGTGTTGTAGCTGTTTGACTGAGTGAAACTGGAACCCCAGTGCACAGCGAGGTTTGGTGCCTCCCCATGACAGGCCCCTAGGCCCGAGGAACCACATTCAATCTTGTTTTCATGAAGAGAATGAGGGATTTACCCCTGCTGTTATTCACACACACACGCCTGGGGGTGGTGCTATTCTTGTTTAGTTTGGACTCATTTTTTGCAATGATATTTTTTCCTTTTTAGATTGCTGACTTCCGATACAAAGATGACATGAAGGACAAGGAGAGAGAACATAATAATTGTGTTCTCTCAGATACAACATTAGATCTACATGCATTTATTTTACTAGGTAAGTCAGTTAAGAACAATTTCTTATTTACAATGAGGGCCTAGGAACAGGGGGTTAACTGCCTGTTCAGGGGCAGAATGACAGATTTGTACCTTGTCAGCTCAGGGATTTGAACTTGCAACCTTCCAGTTACAAGTCCAATGCTCTAACCACTAGGCTACCCTGCCACCCCAGTACATAGATACAGTATTTACCCACACAATGCACAAAACACAGGGGCAAGATGTGCTGAAAATTGCACCTACCACTGAGTCAAACCATATGTTGTTGTTGACATAGGCTATTCAACATTCGTTACATACCAAACCAGACAATGATTTCAATATGGAAAGCCTTGATGGAAAAAGGAAACTGCACACTGCTCTTGATAGTATCACCGATCTTTAATAAGTTTACGTATCGGCCACACTGCCTTCGTCAGAGCTTTTGGGATTTTTTGAAAGTTGCACCATTATGTGGACCTGGCCCCACCCACATCCGTTCTACACATCGAAGGGGGTTGGAGGCAAAGGAAAAGTAAATAAGTGCTACCAAATATAACAATATGCATTTCATAAATATTACAAAAGTGTATAAATAAGGCGTATTAAAAACGTCTGCAAAATCTCAATGAGGACATAGCAAGTTTTCATTAGTCACTGGGTACATCGTACGAAAAACGTCAGAATAATCTACAAGAGACACATATTTCATGTTCAAATCCACAACATAACATACATAGGCATTTCATCATTAAGTCCTTTAGGAAATAATGTCTGGAGGGGGAAAATCCCAAAACATTCTCTTTTACGAAGAGTATTATTAATATCTCCTCCCCTGTCTGATATCTTAACTTTTTCTACGACACAAAATCTAAAGGTAGAAATGTCATGCTTCAGGTCATTGAAATGTACAGCGACTGGCTAATCCCTGTCATTTCTCATGATTTATGTTTACTAATTCCCTGTTTGAGAGAGCGGGTGGTTTTACCGACATAACAGAGCCCACATGGACATTTAATCATGTAAATAACATGGGTGGTGGAACACGTAATAATGTCATTTATTTGGAACCGTTTTCCTGTGTGTGGGTGGCAGAAATATTCACACTTTATCATGCTGTTGCACTGTGCGCATCCTCTGCATTTATAGCTACCATTTGGTAGAGGGCGTAAAAGAGCTTGGCTAATTTTAATTTGTGGCTGGCAGTTGGCATGAACCAATTTATCGCGTAAATTGCGACCGCTCCTATACACAATATGTGGTGGATATTTAAATTCAGCTGGCAGAGCTGGGTCCGATGATAAAATATGTTTCTTGACCACTCCTCCCACTTTCGCGAATTCAAAGTATATGTAGCTGTGAACATTACAGAGTGTTCTTTGGCTTTAGCGGGTCTTTTTTTGTATCAGATCATCTCGTGTTTTTTCCAATGCCAAATTATGAGCTTCATCCACACATTGTGAGGGATAGCCTCTTCTTAGAATCCTCATGCGCATCTCCGCTGCTTTTTCTAGATAGTCCTCTGTGGAGTGGCATATACGGCGCAGTCTAAAAAACTGGCTTCTTGGAAGTCCTCTTTTTAATGGCTCAGGGTGGAAGCTGTCACTCTGTAATAGAGTATTTCTGTCCGTTTCTTTTCTGTACAGAGTTGTAAATAGGGTTCCATTTGATTTCTCAATCCACATATCGAGATAGTGAACACGTTGAGTGTCACGTTCAATAGTGAATTTTAGATTAGGGTCAGTGTCATTGACTAGTGCCATAAAATCTGACAATTCTTCTTCAGTTCCTTCCCATATACCAAAAATGTTGTCAATATATCGATACCACTTCAGGACTTCATTCAAAAATGGATTCTCGTTTACATTATTAACAAAACAAAACAAAACAAAACAAAACCAAATAGAGGTTAGCATAACTCAGAGCGAATGTAGAGCCCACCAATGTTCCATTCGTCTAGAGGTAGTATTCATCATCAAACCTCAAATAGTTGTACGTCAAAACATATTCAGCCAATTCTAGAATGAAGTTTGTTGGTGGATATTCATTAGTATCTCTGTCTCGCAAATAGTGTGCTAGTGCTGCCAGCCCCCCCACATGGGGAATGCTGGTATATAGACTCTTGACATCTAATGTGACCAAAATACAGTCTTCTTTTAAACCCGTTATTGGTGAGATCTTGTTTATAAAGTCTATAGAGTCTTTTACATATGATGGCAATGATTGCACATGAGATTTTATAAAAGAGTCTACAAAGTTTGACAAAGGCTCTAGCATTGAGCCTATTCGTTCAACCACTGGTCTGCCTTGATAGTTGCCTTGTTGTGTTTTAGGTTTGTGTAATTTCGGAAATATATATATGCATGGACGTATGGCACATTTGCAGCAAAGATATTCATATTCAGGTTTTGAGATGAGGTTCTTTAATGGGGCTTGCTCCAGATCCGAGCATATATCCCTTTGGAACACCTGTGTGGGATCAACACTCAGTTTTCTATAGAAACGTTCATTGCTGAGTTGTCTATGAATTTCTGACATGGCTTCTTGTTCGACTAACCTACAATAGGTATTAATCGAGGAGTTGTTAACCATGGGACAGAATTAGCTTTTGGGCTTAAAATGGGTACCAGTTCTTTGATCTGTTTCTAGGCCCGAATCAGTGTTTTGCGAAAACACATGCTTAAGTATATTATTGCGAAAGAATTTAAACAGATCTACTTTCGTTTATCTGTACATGTAGGTACAAAAGGGATAGATGAGACTTAGATAAGACTGAGACTTGAGCGTCAGTAAAACACTTTCACTCTCTGACTTTTCTGTCCTGCCTCACTCCCTGCAGAAGGAAGCAATACTTTCAAGGTAAGGGCTGTGTGTGTGTGTGTGTGTGTGTGTGTGTGTGTGTGTGTGTGTGTGTGTGTGTGTGTGTGTGTGTGTGTGTGTGTGTGTGTGTGTGTGTGTGTGTGTGTGTGTGTGTGTGTGTGTGTGTGTGTGTGTGTGTGTGTGTGTGTGTGTGTGTGTGTGTGTGTGTGTGTGTGTGTGTGTGTGTGTGTGTGTGTGTGTGTGTGTGTGTGTGTGTGTGTGTGTGTGTGTGTGTGTGTGTGTGTGTGTACAGAAAACAGCCATGTCAACAATCCCCTTGGAATGCATTAGAGACTCATCAACGTCAGCTGGGGCTTAAGAACCATCCGCTCAGCTCTTTCCCTTGACCGTCCCCTAGTGGCAAACATATTCTCATTAAACAACTTCCATAATAGGGAAGGTACCGGAGATGGGGAATTTTACAGCAGCCTCAGGGGGGTAAGGGGGATACAGGAGGGAGGCATGGATTGAAGCATGGAACCAGGAAACTATTGATCTATTTCCACTGGAGAACAGAGGAGAAGAGAATATCCAGAGCACATAAGTGTGTCTCAAATAAAAATGTACCACAGGAATATACATTTGACTATTTTCTCCGTAACTGTTTGTCTATGTGACTTCTAAAAATGTATGTCATATTTTCAGTCCGTGAAGCATATGTTGATGATATGCACATCCATCCCAAACTCAAGAAAACAGTTGCTGGGCAAAAATATATTGTAGATTAAGAAATGTACTAGAAATAGACCTCTTTTATTCATGCTGCATCATCTGACACAAACAACATTTTGGCTTTAGTCTTTGTCCAATCCAAGCTTGCACTTGTCTTACTGTAAACATATTCAATAATATGCCTGATAGTCAGCAAAAAAATTAAAAATTCAAACCCCAAAATGGAGTTTCCTTATGTTCAGCCTTGAAACTTCTGATTATGTGAAAAATATTTTATGTGGCATATTATTAGCCATGGCTTAACCTCATTGGTACCGAGGGGAATTGAGCCCAAGGCCTTAGCCATCCTAAAATAATAGTGTACCGTTTCAAATCCACTTTCCTGACACATAACATTGCCATCAAAGTTAGCCGAGGGGCTTTTAAGGGGAAGAAAGTAAGATGATTGTAACTTCTATGAAGACCATCCTTTCTGGTGTTGAGGTCAACCACTGGCCGGACCCACTGGTTTTTTAAATAAAATTATATTTGTCACATGCTTCTCTAACAACGGGTGTAAACTAATAGTGAAATGCCTACGGGTCCATTTTCCAACAATGCAGATTTTACTCCCGATGCCCCCCCTCTCTCTCTCTCTCTCTCTCTCTCTCTCTCTCTCTCTCTCTCTCTCTCTCTCTCTCTCTCTCTCTCTCTCTCTCTCCTTACCTCTCTTTCCATCTCCCATTTCTTCAGCCAGACTGCAATAAAGCAAGAGCTTTGCTTAAACGTTGCTAGGTCAGGGAATCACTAGGGTATTAAAATACAGGTTTTGGCGATAAGAGAATGGGGAGAATTTTTTTCAAAGATATCTCTCTCTCTCTTTCTCTCTATCCCACTCACACACACACACACACACACACACACACACACACACACACACACACACACACACACACACACACACACACACACACACACACACACACACACACACACACACACACACACACACACACACACACAATTTCACTTTATGCCCATGAGCAGCTTGGAGTAGAGAGGGAGATTGGGAATTTGTATCACCTCTAAGTTTCAAAATCATTGGACCAAATTCCATTTATGAATGTCTTTTTGCAGCTTCTGCCTTCCCCATGGGTTCCACGAATCGAATTGGCAACATATTTATCTAATTATTGAGCAAAGTAATTACTTTCCAAGCCAGGTCTATAACAGGTCTCAAACTATGGCCAAGGTTACTTACTGTAAGACACACTTGTAGAGTAAACATATTTGGCTGCCTCGCTTTACTTTGATGGCCCCTGCCAAGGAACGGATCAGGTTGAGCCAGGCAACTGCAGATGTCTTCGCCTCCTGTTGTCAATTTGACAACCCTCACTAAATATGCAATTGCGAGCATCACAATTGTGCCCTATTATGTAAATGTGAGTAAAAACATTTGGAAAAACGGCATTTACAGTGCCTTCGGAAAGTATTCAGACCCCTTGACTTTTTCCACATTTTGTTACATTACAGCCATATTGTAAAATTGGTTAAATAAATAAAAAAAAAATCCTCAGCATTACCACATAATGACAAAGTGAAACCAGGTTTTTGGACATTATTTTAAATTTAGTACAAAGAGAAAACAAAAATACCATACTTATATTCAGACACTTTGCTATGAGATTTGAAATTCAACTCAGGTGCATCCTGTTTCCATTGATCATCTTTATGGTGTTTTTCTACAACTTGATTGGAATCCACCTGTGGTAAATTCAATTGACATGATTTGGAAAGGCACACACCTGTCTATATAAGGTCCCACGGTTGACAGTTCTAAAACCAAGCCGTGAGGTCGAAGGAATTGTCCGCAGAGCTCCAACACAGGATTCTGTCGAGGCACAGATCTGGGGAACGGTACCAAAACATTTCTGCAGCATTGAAAGTCCCCAAGAACACAGTGGCCTCCATCATTCTTAAATGGAAGATGTTTGGAACCACCGAGACTCTTCCTAGAGCTGGCCGCCCAGCCAAACTGAGCAATTGGGGGAGAAGGGCCTTGGTCAGGGATGTGACCAAGAACCTGATGGTCACTCTAACAGAGGTCTAGAGTTTCTATGTGGAGATGGGAGAATCTTCCAGAAGGACAAGCATCTCTGCAGCTCTCCACCAATGAGGCCTTTATGGTAGAGTGGCCAAAAGGCACCTTAAGACTCTCAGACCATGAGAAAAAATATAATCTGGTCTGATGAAACCAAGATTGAACTCTTTGACCTGAATGCCAAGCGTCACACCTGGAGGAAAATTGGCACCACCCCTAAGGTGAAATATGGTGGTGGAAGCATTATGCTGTGGGGATAATTTGTCAGCGGCAGGGACTTGGAGGCTAGACAGGATCGAGGGAAAGATAAACAGAGCAAAGTACACCTTCCAACACGACTCTAAGCACACAGCCAGGACAATGCAGCAGTGACTTCGGGACAAGTCTCCGAATGTCCTTGAGTGGCTCAGCCAGAGCCTGGACTTCAACCCAATCTAACATCTCTGGATAGACCTGAAAATAGCTGTGCAACAACTGTCCCCATCCAACCTGACAGAGCTTAAGATCTGAATGGGAGAAACTCCCCAAATACAGATGTGCCAAGCTTGTAGCGTCATACCCAAGAAGACTCTAGACTTTAATCGCTGCCAAAGGTGCTTCAACAAAGTACTGAGTAAACAGTCTGAATACTTATGTAAATGTGATATTTCAGTTTTTCTGTATTGTAAATGATCAAAAAATAAAATAAATAAAAATGTTTTTGCTTTGTCATTATGGGGTATTTTGTGTAGATTGATGAGGGGAAAAACAGAAGCTTATTTTGTATGTAACCCAATGCAATTGTGTTGAATGCTGATGGATTGTGTCACACCCCGCCTTCGTCTGGGGGACTGGTGGGTGTCACTGTGAATTGCTGAGTCGAAAGCTGTGGAAGGGTGAGCAGGAAAATGGAATTGTGCAGAGTAAGCTGCCTTAGAGCCATTTATCAGCTGTGTAAAGGATTCGCTAGCTGCTAGCCTCCATGTGGCTAATAGTAGAATAACTAGCCACTACACTGACCATCCCCATTAGCATGGATAATATATACAAATAATCTAGTGGGCTGAAATGACCAGACTGTTGATGCAGTTTGAGAACATTTACTGCCTCCACCATCAATACGGTAGGAACATTTACAGTCAATGGACTCACAGCTATACAGCAGCTATACAGGGTCAATTTAACATGTTAAACATATACAACATATTACATTATAGTGTATTGCTTTTTGCCAGTGTAGGCTAGATGTACATTTAATTATACATTATTATGCATTGAACTACAAATCAGACAAATTGTTCAATGGTGAGTGGAGGCTACCCAAATTACTTCCAGAATATTATAACGGTTTACAGTGGAACGTTATGATAATCATGGAAGGTTGATTAACTTTGTTCGTATGATAGGCTACACCATTCCACCTTCACTCATAAGATATTGTCGCATTTGTGGCTCCACTTCCTGTCCTAACTAGCTACCCAGAAGAACAAGAAGAATGGTAGGTCACTGTGCAACTTGGCCATATGTGTTCCCTCTCCTCCAGTCCATTTCCAGTCTTTCCCCACTCTCACTGTCATCCCTGTTCCTAAACCCACCCTCAGTGGGTTCAACAATTGAATTATGATTTTGCCCTGTGAGGTTCACATGTGATGCAGGTGTAACGGACGTCACGCTGCTTGCTTTACAGTATATCTTCCTCACTAGTCCTTGGATCTTGCGTCCTCTGTCTTACAAACACACATGACAGCCCTGTTGACAACGCCTTAGCCAGCTGTACCACTGAAAAGCTAGCAATTTCATACACTTGAGGAGTGAGGTTACCAATCCTTCTCCTTTACACAGCCTCACTACAATATGTATGGTGAGATGTCTGTGTTATTCCTTTTTGTTTTCCATCTGTGGCTGCAGTACATCAACAGCTTGGATGCTCCTTTGTAGACTGTTAGTCTCTTGAACGCTATCTCACAATGATAAGGCAACGTGTGCCATGAAGTTTAAAGGAAGCGAGCAGGCCACAGAGTGTTGTGTACCAGAGGCAGGGCATTGGAGGTTCCCTCGTGAATAAGTAGGCCACTCCTAATTCGAATGTGACAGCCTCCACTGGAGCGCTCTGTTACCCATTTCTGCACTAACATACACACACAGGCAGCTGGGAGCAGTCGAGCCTCCTGCTTAGGTCACACACTGCTTTCTCTCCCACTCACTGCACAGCGTGGGCCAAGTCAGCTTCAAGATGAGGAGAGTGTGTCACTCTCATGGTCATTTTTCCCCCAAGCTCCACTTTTTGTTTGTGTGTGTGTGTGTGTGTGTGTGTGTGTGTGTGTGTGTGTGTGTGTGTGTGTGTGTGTGTGTGTGTGTGTGTGTGTGTGTGTGTGTGTGTGTGTGTGTGTGTGTGTGTGTGTGTGTGTGTGTGTGTGTGTGTGTGTGTGTGTGTGTGTGTGTGTGTGTGAGAGAGAGAGAGAGAGAGAGAGAGAGAGAGAGAGAGAGAGAGAGAGAGAGAGAGAGAGAGAGAGAGAGAGAGAGAGAGAGAGAGAGAGAGAGAGAGTGCATGCGTCTCTGACGGTCAGTCATCCCACAGGTGCTAATTAAGGTCACCAGGTTTGCTGTATAGTGCCATACCCGGTAGACGGAGCAAGTTAAATAACAGGCAATGAATTTTCTGTGTGAGTAAATGTTGTCACGGGAGGGATGCCACACGTTTGGCTACAAATGAATTAACAACAGGGACAGATGGGACGATACAACACTACACAGCGTTCGATGACCAACACCATCATCGTACTTCCAAAATGCTGGAAAAGCATGCCCTGGGCCATGGGTGTCAAACTTAGTGATAGCTGTTTAACAGTCTGATGGCCATGGTGATAGACGATCTTTTTCATTCTCTCGGTCACAGCTTTGACGCACCCGTATTGTCTCTGTCTGCAAGATGGTAGCAGGGTGAACAGACCGTGGCTCGGGTAGCTGAGGTCCTAGATACTTCCTTAAAACTGCATCTTTGGTTAAAACGTCTTAGCGCTGCAATCCCGTTATAGGGATCGATATTCTAAACAAATTCAAATTCAAAACAACAGAAATCTCATAAATAAAATTCCTCAAACATACATGTATCTTATACCATTTTAAAGGTAATCTTGTTGTTAATCCCACCACAGTGTCCGATTTCAAATAGGCTTTACAGCAAAAGCACCACAAACGATTATGTTAGGTCACCACCAACTCACATAAAAATTCAGCCATTTTTCCAGCCAAAGAGAGGAGTCACAAAAAGCACAAATAGAGATCAAATTAATCACTAACCTTTGATGATCATCATCAGATGATACTCACAGGACTTCATGTTACACAATACATGTATGTTTTGTTTGATCAAGTTCATATTTATATAAAAAAATCTCAGTATACATTGGCGCTAGTTCCACTAGTTACAAAAATATCCGGTGATATTGCAGAGAGCCACAACATTTTACAGAAACACTCATTATAAATGTTGATAAATACAATTGTTAGACATGAAAATATAGATATACTTCTCCTTAATGCAACCACTGTGTCAGATTTCAAAACAACTTTACGGAAAAAGCAAACCATGCAATAATCTGAGACAGCGCTCAGATAAAAAAAAAATGTATCCGCAATGTTGGAGTCAACAGAAATCAGAAATAACATTAAATTAAAATTAAATTAAATTAAATATTCCCTTAACTTTTGATGATCTTCATCAGAATGCAGAATGTTTGTTTTGTTCAATAATGTCCATTATTTATATCCAAGTAGCAAATTTTGTTAGTACACAAATCCAAACGATCATGCAGGTCCAGCCAAACGTCAGACGAAAACTTCAAAAAGTTATATTACAGGTCGAAGAAACTTGTCAAACTAAGTATAGAATCAATCTTTAGAATGTTGTTATCATAAATCTTCAATAACGTTCCAACCGGAGAATTCCATTGTCTGTAGATGGACCATGGAACCCAGGTAGCTATCATGTGAAATGTGCATGACCAGGACCTGGCTCTCTGCCAGACCACTGAGTCAAACAGCTCCCATCTGGCTCCACATCACAGTAGAAGCCTCATTCAAGTTTCTAAAGATGGTTGACATCTAGTGGAAGCCTTAGGAACATAACCAATATCCCACTGTGTGTTCAATAGGGGCTGGGTTGAAAATCGACCAACCTCAGATTTCCCACTTCCTGTTTGGATTTCTTCTCAGGTTTTTGCCAGCCATATGAGTTCTGTTATACTCACAGACATCATTCCAACAGTTTTAGAAACTTCAGAGTGTTTTCTATCCAATACTAATAATAATATGCATATATTAGCAACTGGGACTGAGGAGCAGGCCGTCGACTCTGGGCAACTTTCATCCAAGCTACTCAATACTGCCCCTGCAGCCATAAGTAAGCATTTCACTGTAAGGTCTACACCTATTGTAAACGGCGTATGTGACAAATACAATTTGATTTGATTTGTCTATTGACTACAGCTCAGCATTCAACACCATAGTACCCTCCAAAGTCATAATAAGCTTGAGGCCCTGGGTCTGAACCCCGCCCTGTGCAAGTGAGTCCTGGACTTCCTGATGGGCTGCCACCGGGTTGTGAATGTCGGAAAAAACACCTCCACTTAGCTGATACTCAACAATGGAGCCCCACAAGGATGCATGCTCAGCCCCCTACTGTAGTCCCTGTTCGTCATGCACGCCTCCAACTCAATCATCAAGTTTGCAGAAGACGCAACAGTAGTAGGCCTGTTTACCAACAATGACGAGACAGCCTACAGGGAGGAGGTGAGGGCCCTGAGAGTGTGGTGTCAGGAAAATAACCTATCACCCAATATCAATAAACCAAAGGAGCTGATTGTGGACTTCAGTAAACAGCAGAGGGAGCACCCCCCTATCCACATTGAAGGGACTGCAGTGGAGAAGGTGGAAAGCTTCAAGTTTCTCTGTGTACACATCACTGACAAACTGAAATGGTCCACCCACACAGACAGTGTGGTGAAGAAGGCGCAACACCACCTCTTCAACCTCAGGAGGCTGAATAATTTCAGCTTGGCACCTAAAACCCTCACAAGGCACCTGGAAGGCAGGTCATTTGCCCCCGGTGATGAATTGGGCACCCCCCCTCCTGGAGAGCCCTGCGGATGCGGGTTGTGCAGTCTGCCCAATTCATCACTGGGGGCAAATGACCTGCCCTCCAGAACACCTACAGCACCCAATGCCACAGGAAGGCCAAAAAAGATCATTAAGGACAACAACTGTCTGTTCACCCCTTCATCATCCAGAAGGCGAGGTCAGTACAGGTGCATCAAAGCTGGAACCGAGAGACTGATAAACAGCTTTTATCTCAAGGCCAACAGACTGTTAAATACTGTTAAATAGCCATCATTAGCACATTAGAGGCTGCTGCCCTATATACATAGAATTGGAATCACTGGCCACTTTAATAATAGAACACTAGTCACTTTAATAATGTTTACATATTTTGCATTACTCATCTCATATGTATATACTTGTATATGTATCTTAGACTATGCTGCTCTGACAATGCTCGCCCTAATATTTATACTTTCTTCATTCCATTCCTCTACTTTTTATTTGTGTGTATTGTTGTGGAATACCTAGGATAGGATAAGTAATCCTTCTCACCCCCCCCTCCCCTTTAAGATTTAGATGCACTATTGTAAAGTGACTGTTCTACTGGATGTCATAAGGTGAATGCACCAATTTGTAAGTCGCTCTGGATAAGAGCGTCTGCTAAATGACTTAAATGTAAATGTAAATGTTGTGAAATTGTGAGATATTACTGCACTGTAGAGCTAGAAACACAATAAATTCGCTACACCCGCAATAACATCTGCTAAACACGTGTATGTGACAAATACAATTTGATTCGATTCAATAAGCCTCCAGTCAAATATGGAGATTTCTCTATTTGACAATGTACAAAGCGGACTCTTGTATGGTTGTTCTTCTCAAGGTTACCTAGAATACAAGCTCATTTATTATTGATCACAAGACCTGAGGCTGCCACTCCTTGTATTCCTAGGTTGCACAGTTCATCTACTGAGCTTTTTATATGCATGTTCTGCCACCAAGTGGCAAAAATAAGATAATCCCTCTGCCTTTCTCCTTCCCTCTGCAAAGTAGTAAGCCTTCTCCACATTGTATTTATTAATTATCAGATATTCCAAGTGTAAAAAATGCCATTCATTATAACCATTGCTCATTACATTTAATACTAATGCTACCTTATCAATTGCATCACTTGACTGCTAATTGCCAATGTATGCTGATTGGCTGTGTAATTCAGTACCACAAGTGTGGACATTTTGACCTAATACAGTGGCTTTTGTGAACGTATTCACCCCCCGTGCCATTTTTCCGATTTTGTTGCCTTACAACCTGGAATTAAAATTTATTTTTTTGGGGGGGTTGTATCATTTGATTTAAACAACATGCCTACTACTTTGAAGATGCAAAATCATTTTTATTGTGAAACAAACAAGAAACAAGATAAAAAAACAGAAAACTTGAGCGTGCATAAGTATTCATCCCCCCAAAGTCAATACATTGTAGAGGCACCTTTTGCAGCAATTACAGCTGCAAGTATTTTGGGGTATGTCTCTATAAGCTTGGCACATCTAGCCACTGTGATTTTTGCCCATTCTTCAAGGCAAAACTGCTCCAGCTCCTTCAAGTTGGATGGGTTCCGCTTGTGTACAGCAATCTTTAAGTCAAACCACAGATTCTAAATTGGATTGAAGTCTGTGCTTTGACTAGGCCATTCCAAGATATTTAAATGTTTCTCCTTAAAACCTCTTACACCTACCCCCCTACTTTTTTCAATTTCCGCCTGAAGACACAAATCTAATTGCCTGTAGCTCAGGCTCAGAACCAGGGATATGCATATTCTTGATTTAATTTTAAAGAAAACACTCTGATGTTTGTGTAAATGTGAATTGAATGTAGGAGAATATAACACAATAGATCTGGCTTAGATAATACAATGAAAAACCATACGTTTTTTTCATTTTTATTGTTGTATCATCATCTTTAAAATGAACAAGACAAAACAAACATTCAGATAGGATGATTGGGACAATTTCAGTGAAAAACATAAGAGGGCAACAGTGTCATGTTTTGTCATATATTGTCTTGTCCTTGTGCTTTCCCTTCTGTTCGTTTCCCCCTGCTGGTCTTATTAGGTTCGTTCCCTCTTTCTATCCCTCTCTCTCCCCCTCCCTCTCTCCCTCTCTCTCTCTCTCTCTCTATCATTCCGTTCCTGCTCCCAGCTGTTCCTCATTCTCCTAACTACCTCATTTACTCTTTCACACCTGTCCCCTATTTTGCCCTCTGATTAGAGTCCCTATTTCTCCCTCTGTTTTCCGCTTCTGTCCTTGTCGGATCATTGTTTGATGTGTGCTGTGCTGTGTTCTTGTTCCGTCGTGTTTTTGCCTTCTTCAGATGCTGCGTGTGAGCAGGTGTCTATGTCAGCTACGGCCTGTGCCTTCCCGGCGACCTGCAGTCTGTGGTCGCATCTCCAGTTGTTCCTCTCTCTACTGACGAGAGGATTTCAGTTTTCCTGTTTGTATTTTCCTGAGATAATTTCCAGGATTATCGTTTTTGTTAAAGACTGGAATAAAGACTCTGTTTCTGTTAAGTCGCTTTTGGGTCCTCATTCACCAGCATAACAAACAGTACTTGTTTCAGAATGACAACTTCCAAAATGAGTGTGCTACATGACATTTATCATGAAGTCACCCAGGTGTCCCACACAAGTAGCCCAAATGTACCCAAGTGGCCAAATTGGTGAAGTTATACATTTTGAATGGAATAACTATATACAAAACACCAAAATGGTATTCTAACACCCCCCCCCCCCCCAAAAAAGATGGAGAAAAAACATGAAATATATACATTTACAAAATAACACTTTAAATATTTGGAAAACCCTCAGTCCTCTACACAATATTGTGCTGCTGATGCCAGGTACCATAGCAGTCTATTTCTGCTGTAAAGCAGAGGGTCACCAAGCATGTGGTACAGGTGATGGGGGACTAAATTTTGCAAAGAACACAGCGACGCCTCCATGCTGTGCCCTTTTGGCCCTGCAGAAATACATTTGGGCAGATGAACACCACTTGTGGCAGGAGCTGGATGAACCAGCTTAGGTGGGGAATGGACACCTTGGCACTGGGGGCTCCCATTCTGAGTCAGTGTCACTGTGAAAGAAAATGTTCAGTTAGAATAGTTTCACATATGAGCCCTGTATCAACAGGTATAATAAACAGATATATATATATAGAGGACAGGGAATATAAGGTTGAATATATTATTATAGACCTGCTAGATCTACTGTCTCATTTATATTATGACAGACCAGCTGTATCTACTGTCTCCATTTCACTTTGGCCATTGTTGTGGGCCTGCCCTCCCCTCAACAGCCTCAAATAGGCTATTTCATTTCACAAATAATATTTTATATTATTAATTTCAAACAACGGCATTGGCATGTGAAAAACTTACCAGTCCAAAACGATGTCCTCTCCATTAAAAAAATATTCCTCCATTTGGGAATCGCTAAATTAATCGTCCTCCAACAATCTCTGTCTCACTTTCCCGATCAATTTCTTCTACAATTCTGTGTACATCTGTATATCTAGACTTAGATTTAGCTTTCCCTGACTTAGTCACCATACTGATTGATATATAAACAGCTGAAGATGCGCTTTACCAAAACAACACTGTGCGTAACATGCGTGGCTCCTCCCGGTATGAAGGTCTTTCATACCCTCCTATTAAGTTAAAAAGATGTCAAATATGTAACTCACAGGGGACAATCCTAACTTCCACTTAAGTCAAATTTTCACTTCCATGACTAAATGGACATTTTACTTATTTGGAATTTCCCTTCTATAGGTAATATCATATTCTTCATAATTTCTCCATTCATTTGACTCAATAAGACTTCATGAGTGTAGTGAACACTACTATGAACACTACTATAAATACAAGTCTCTCTCCACCGCTGCACTGTATAAGAATATTTAAAAGATAAATACACAACGCAGAGATACGAGAGGTCAAAACAGTACTAACGATCAAGGGAATTTTTTTTTCTGTAATGGGGATTAATGTAGAGACATGGGAGGAACTTGCCTATATATTGAGTCTGAAATAGGATACTTGTAATTTGGCCATTGGCCCAGTTTTATTGCAAGGAATTCTAATTGGTCAACCACAAGCTAGGGCTGGGTTATAAACTACATCCTGTCCCTTTGTTCAGGGGAGAATCACTGAGGACAGGGGAGCATGAACATCTACAATCTACCTCTCAGCATAACATCTATGATTTATCCAATTTATCCTCTGAATAAACCTATTTTCCTCCCCCTGATTTGCTTTGGGGTTTATGTTATTGAAGAGCAACTGCTAACCCTTTGAACTGCAGCCTTGAGATACAACGGTAAAGGCTATGATCCCTTACTGATGTCACCTGTTAATCCACTTCATTTCGTCAAGATGAAGGGGAGCAAAGAAGTATTTTTAAGCCTTGGGACAATTGAGACTCGGATTGTGGCTGTCAGAAGCCCAGTGAGGAAACGGCCGGACGCAGGTGATGTTGTATTGACAGTTCTGGTTACAGGCATTTGAGGATTTCGACTTCAAACTAGGAAGCTAAATAGAATTCATAGAATTCATATTGTGGTAGGTGGTTTTAGCAACAGCTGTGCTGGACTGTGGTCAACATGAATGATAGTTCTGAAGGTATGGGTGGGGAGGATGAAAGTCAAGGACCTGGATGGTCTGTGGTGAAAAATAATGGCCATGCTATAAGTGCTGCTAACAGCAGTGGCACTTCTAGTGACGAGAACACAAAGAGGGTGAAGGTAGTGAAAAACAAAAGGAATTGGAAATTGGAAAATTGTAATCATGTTTGTTGTGACCACAGAGTCTCATCTAATTTGATTATCCAATGCCATTAAGAAAGAGATGGGTAAAAGTCACATTAGCCCAGCTCATTGATAATGGTAGGTTGTTAATATTCTGTGCTGACCATGTTCAGCAAGGGAAGCTTCTGAAAATTAATTTCTGGAATTTTCTATGTCCGTAGATAATATAAAATGAAATACAGGTAGGCTAGTTGAGAACAAGTTCTCATTTACAACTGCGACCTGGCCAAGATAAAGCACAGCAGTGTGTACAGACAACAACACAGAGTTACACATGGAGAAAACAATAAACAAGTCAATAACACAGTATAAAAAAATAAAAAATAAAAAATAGTCTATATACATTGTGTGCAAAAGGCATGAGGAGGTAGGCGAATAATTACCATTTAGCAGATTAACACTGGAGTGATAAATTATCAGATGGTCATGTGCAGGTAGAGATACTGGTGTGCAAAAGAGCAGAAAAGTAAATAAATAAAAACAGTATGGGGATGAGGTAGGTAAATTGGGTGGGCTATTTTTCCCGATAGACTATTTACAGCTGCAGCGATCGGTTAGCCAAATGAGGTGTTGGCTTTAGGGATGATCAGTGAGATACACCTGCTGGAGCGTGTGCTACGGATGGGTGTTGCCATCGTGACCAGTGAACTGAGATAAGGTGGAGCTTTACCTAGCATGGACTTGTAGATGACCTGGAGCCAGTGGGTCTGGTGACGAATATGTGGCGAGGGCCAGCCGACTAGAGCATACAGGTCACAGTGGTGGGTGGTATAAGGTGCTTTAGTGACAAAACGGATGGCACTGTGATAAACTGCATCCAGTTTGCTGAGTAGAGTGTTGGAAGCAATTTTGTAGATGACATCGCCGAAGTCGAGGATCGGTAGGATAGTCAGGTTTACTAGGGTACGTTTGGCGGCGTGAGTGAAGGAGGCTTTGTTGTGGACTAGAAAGCCGACTCTAGACTTGATTTTCGATTGGAGATGTTGGATATGAGTCTGGAAGGAGAGTTTACAGTCTAGCCAGACACCTAGGTACTTATAGATGTCCACATATTCAAGGTCGGAACCATCCAGGGTGGTGATGCTGGTCAGGCGTGCGGGTGCAGGCAGCGAACGGTTGAAAAGCATGCATTTGGTTTTATTCGCGCTTAAGAGCAGTTGGAGGCCACGGAAGGAGTGTTGTATGGCATTGAAGCTCTTTTGGAGGATAGATAGCACAGTGTCCAAGGACGGGCCGGAAGTATATAGAATGGTGTCGTCTGCGTAGAGGTGGATCAGGGAATCGCCCGCAGCAAGAGCAACATCATTGATATATACAGAGAAAAGAGTTGGCCCGAGGATTGAACCCTGTGGCACCCCCATAGAGACTGCCAGAGGACCGGACAGCAATCAAGTTGTAGAAACATATCAAGGATGATCAATGGAAACAGGATGCACCTGAGCTCAATTTCTTGTCTCATAGCAAAGGGTCTGAACACTTAAATAAGGTATTTCAGTTTTTTAATTCATAATACAGTTGCAAAATGTATATTAACCTGTTTTTGCTTTGCCATTATGGGGTATTTTGTGTAGATTGCTGAGGATTTTATTTTATTTGATCCATTTTAGAATAAGGCTAATGTAACAAAATGTGGACAAAGTCCAGGGGTCTGAATACTTTGCGAAGGCACTGTGTATATACCAGTCGTGAAGAGGGCACGACAAAACCTATTCCCCCTCAAGAGACTGAAAAGATTTGGCATGAGTCCTCCGATCCTCAATAGGTTTTACAACTGCACCATCGAGAGCATCACTGCCTGGTATGGCAACTGCTCGGCCTCCGACCACAAGGCACTTCAGAGGGTAGTGTGTACGGCCCAGTACATCACCGGGGCCAAGCTTCCTGCCATCCAGGACCCCTATATCAGACGGTGTCAGAGGAAGGCCCAACAAATTGTCAAAGACTCCAATCACCCAAGTCATAGACTGTTCACCCTGCTACAGCACGGCAAACGGTACCGACGCGCCAAATCTAGGTCCAAAAGTCTCCTTAAAAGCTACCCCCAAGCCATAAGACTGCTGAATAATTAATCAAATGGCCACCTGGACTATTGCATTGACATCCCCCCTACACTGCTGTTTCTTGCTGCTTATCTATGCATAGTCACTTTACCCCTACCTACAGTACATGTACAAATTACCACGACTAACCTGCACCCCCGCACATTGACTCGGTACCGGTACTTCCTGTATAAGAATGGCGCTGAAGGAGATAACTTGCTTTTTTACAGGCTCCTAACAAATTGTGCTGTTGTGTGTATTTCTTCACGTTATTTGTGACTTATTTTGTACATAATGTTTCTGCTTCTGGATATCAGAACAGCAATTACTCACCTCGTACTGGACAAAATTATTTCTTTAACGAGTCGGAGGTGAAGGATTTACTTCAGACGCCAGACAAGGCCCAAATCCCCGTCATTCGCATGAAGAAGAGACAGAGATATAGGGGACGTAGGGTGGGGTGCCCTGTAAGGATCTGACGAAGAGTGGGTAATCCGCCTCCACCACCCGTCCTATTAGCCAACGTGCAATCATTGGATAAAAAACTGGATCAGCTCTGATCAAGACTATCCTACCAACGGGACATTAACTGTACTATCTTATGTTTCACAGAGTCATGGCTGAACGACGACATGGATAACATTCAGCTGGCTGAGGAAGTCTCAAGGTTTTGCTCGCCTGAGGTAGAGTATTTCATGATAAGCTGTAGACCACATTATTTACCAATAGGTAGAGTTTTTATCTATATTTTTTGTAGCTGTCTATTTACCACCACAAACCGATGCTGGCACTAAAACCGCAGTCAACAAACTGTATAAAGCCAATAAGCAAACACGAAAATGCTCATCCAGAGGCAGCACTCCAAGTGGCCGGGGACTTTATTACAGGGAAACTTAAATCCTAAGACCTACTTTCTACCAGCATGTTACATGTGCAACCAGAGGGGAAAAAACTAGACCACCTTCCCTCCACACACAGACGCATACAAAGCTCTCCCTTAGCCTCCATTTGGCAAATCTAACCATAACTCTATCCTCCTGATTCCTGCTAACAAGCAAAAACTAAAGCAGGAAGTACCAATGACTCGCTCAATATGGAAGTAGCCAGATGACGCAGATGCTAAGCTACAGGACCATTTTGTTAGCACAGACTGGAATATGTTCTGGAATTCTTCCGATGGCATTGAAGAGTGCACCACATCAGTCACTGGCTTCATCAATAAGTGCATCGATGACGATGTCCCCACAGTAACCGTACGTACAAACCCCAACCAGAAGCCATGGATAACAGGCTGAGCTAAAGGTTAGAGCTGCCGCTTTCAAGGAGCGGAACGCTTATAATAAATCCTGCTATGCCCTCTGACGAACCATCAAATAGGCAAAGTGTCAATACAGGACTAAGATTGAATCCTACTACTTCGGCACCAACGCTCTTCGGATGTGGAAGGGCTTGCAAACCATTACAGACTACAAGCGGAAGCACAGCCATGAGCTGCCCAGTAACACGAGCCTACCAGACAATCTAAATTACTTCTATGCGCCCTTGAGGCAACAGGATGTATGAGCGCACCCGCTGTTCCGGATTACTTTTAAACAGGTCAACAGTCACAAGACAGATTACCAGGATGTGTACTGCGAGCATGCGCTGACCAACTGGCAAGTGTTTTCACTGACATCTTCATCTTGTCCCTGACCGAGTCTACGATACCAACACGTTTCAAGCAGACCACCAAAGTCCCTGTGCCCAAGAACACCAAGGTAACCTGCCTAAATGACTACCGACCCATAGCACTCACGTATGTAGCCATGAAGTGCTTTGAAAGGCTGGTCATGGCTCAAATCAACATCATTATCCCAGAAACCCTAAACCCACTCCAATTTACATACCATCCCAACAGATCCACAGATGACGCAATATCTATTGCACTCCACACTGCCCTTTCCCACCTGGACAAAAGAAACAACTACATGAGAATGCTATTCATTGACTACACCTCAGCGTTCAACACCATAGTGCCCTCAAAGCTCATTACTAAGTGAAGGACCCTGGGTCTAAACACCTCCCTCTGCAACTGGATCCTGGACTTCTTGATGGGCCACTCCCAGGTGGTACAGGTAGGTAACAACACATCTGCCACCGGGGCCCCTCAGGTGCATTCTCAGTCACCTACTGTACTCTCTATTCACCCATGACTGCATGGCCAAGCACTACAACATCATCAAGTTTGCCGACGACACAACAGTGGTAGGCCTGATAACCGACAACAATGAAACCACCTATAGGGAGGAGGTCAGCAAACTGGCACTATGGTGCCAGGATAACAACATCTCCCTCAATGTGATCAAGACAAAGCATATGATCATTTACTATGGAAAAGGAGGGCAGAGCAAGTCCCCATTCTCATCATGTAGTGGAGCAGATTGAGAGCTTCAAGGTCTTTGTTGTCCAAACACACCAAGACAGTCCTGAACAACGCCTATACGACAACGCCTATTCTTCAGATCCTCAAAGTTCTACAGCTGCACCATCAAGAGCATGGTTGCATCACTGTCTGGTAATGGCAACTGCTCGTCCTCCGTCTGCAAGGCACTACAAAGGGTAGTGTGTATGACCCAGTACAACACTGGGGCCAAGCTTCCTGGCATCCAGGCCCAGAAATTTGCCAAAGACTCCAGCCACCCTCGTCATAGACTGTTCTCTCTGCTACCGCAGAGCGCCAAGTTTAGGTCCTAAAGGTTTCTTAACAGCCTCTACCCCTAGCCATAAAACTCCTGAACAGCTAATCACATGGCTACCCGGACTATTTGCATTGACCCTCCACTCCAAACCCTAATTTTCTTTAAACTGCTGGTACCCTCTTTATTATCTATGCATAGTCATTTTTCCTCTACTTACATGTACATATAACCTCGACTAACCGGTTCATTGACTTCATTGGCACATTGACTCTGTACCGGTACCCCTTTTATTTTTTTCAGTTTATTTTCGTAAATACTTTCATAGCACTTGTTTTTCTTAACCTCATTGTTGGTTAAGGGCTTGTAAGTAAGCATTTCACGGTAAGGTCTACACCTGTTGTATGCCACACATGTGACAAATACAATTTCATTTGATTTACTGTTCTTTCATGCGCAATAACGCACCTGGCCTCTGCGCTGCCCATCAGCTATTCCTCTATCTTGTGGATATAAAACATGTCCAATAAAATAACATCAAATTGATCTGAAATACAGACATTGCTAATGTTGTAAATGACTATTGTATCTGGAAACGGCTGTTTTTTTATGGAATATCTACATAGGCGTAGAGGGGCCCATTATCAGCAACCAACACTCCTTTGTTCCAATGGCACGTTGTGTCAGCTAATCTAACTTTATCATTTTAAAAGGCTAATTGATCATTAGAAATCTCTTTTTTCAATTATGTTTGCAGGGCTGAAAACTGTTGTCCTGATTAAAGAAGCAATAAAAATGGGCCTTCTTTACATTATTTGAGTATCTGGAGCATCAGCATTTTTGGGTTTGACTACAGGCTCAAAATGACCAGAATCAAAGATCTTGTTCTGAGAAATGAAGGCTATTCCATGCAAGAAATTGCCAAGAAACTGAAGATCTCGTAAAACGCTGTGTCCTACTCCCTTCACAGAACAACACAAACTGGCCCTAACCGGAATAGAAAGACGAGTGGGAGGCCCCGGTGCACAACTGAGCAAGAGGACAAGTACATGAAAGTGTCTAGTTTGAGAAACAGATGCCTCACAAGTCCTCAACTGGCAGCTTCATTAAATAGTACCCTCAAAACATCATTCTTAATGTCAACAGTGAAGAAACAACTCCTGGATGCTGGCCTTCTAAGCAGAGTTTCTCTGTCCAGTGTCTGTGTTATTTTGCCCATCTTAATCTTTTATTTTTATTGGCCAGTCTTGCAACTCTGATTAGAAGGCCAGCATCCCAGAGTCGCCTCTTCATTAGTAATTTACAACATTAACAATGTCTACACTGTATTTCTGATCATTTTGATGTTATTTTAATAATGGACAAAAAAATATGCTTTTCTTTCAAAAACAAGGTAATGTCTATGTGACCCCAAACTTTTGAACGGTAGTGTACATTGAAAATGTGTGAAGATTTGAATGATTTTATGAGTGGTAAGATTAGGACTATTGCAGTGACCGTATTAGCACCAAACCGGCAGTCATGGGTCATGGCCACAGTAAAAATTCCATGTGACCGTTGAGTCACAGTTATCTCGTCTTATGCACTCTAAACATGCACCAGTAGTACCCAACTTGCTGATGACCATCAGGTCCTAATGGCCTAGTACTCAGGGCTCTATTGTCCATCTAACCATTTTCACATCAATGCAATCAAAATCACATCAAACACTTACCAAATCAGTAGCCTGCTTTTAAAACTCACCTCACTGTGATGATCAATTTGAGAAGTTCAACAGCAGGTTGAAACTGAGTGTAAAACATGATCTTTGTGGATGTGTCAAAGCCTAACACAACGAAATGGACAGTGCTTTCTAAGTTGACGATTAATTAAAAGAGAACATACGCATATTAGAGCTTATGCATATGCATAGGCTTGTTGCGAAAGCATGTTACTATAGATGGCCCCAAATTGATTTCACTTGGTTTCCCAAATGAAGCACTGGGAAGCTGCAGGAACAGGGTTGAAGAGCCCATCACATACAGAGTTTGGGCGGAATATCACCTGTCGCACAGTGAGAGCATGCTCCTCAAACAGAGGTTGATGTGTGGAGTTAAATGTGTTCTTATATTTATTTTATTTATTTATCTCAGCTTCTCAAATTAAGCACAGCTCTGCTATAAAACCAGGCAATTCAATGCATGATGCCATGTAGTCAGTGGCCACTAGGTGGCACTGCAACACAAGGAAGGTAGCGGCTTTGTGCACCAAGGTAGACTGATGCTGTCCTAGTATGGACACCATATTCTAGTTTTAGAAGGAGAATGAGAAGGCCACTTGCATGACCATATCACCATAGAGACAAACTGTTGTCCACTTGACTTGAGAGCAAATCATACACAGGAATGTGGCTCTTGCTAATACCAGACTATAACAATTACTAACCAAGGCTCAACTGAGAACATTTTAAAGGATAAACCAGTCACGTATAGATTGAATCATTAAGCCCTCCTAGCAGAGGAGTTTGGAAGCAACAATGATGTGCTGCAGTAGGACAAAATTTGCTGGATTCTGTGCACTCAAAGCCATTTGTGTGTTATCCTTTCAAGGCATTGGAGACTGAGATACAGTCCATTGGTCTTAGGCTGGTAGTCCACTGTCTCTTTGGTAGCTTTTGAATAACAGAAAGACTACTTGCTGCAAAGTCATTTTTATCTGCAAGGTAGAACAGCATCCATTTTAGTGAGTGGAACACATTTGACAGATTTTGCATAGAGAATACAGGAATTTGATCAACATTGAGTGTTGGTATCTCAGTACAGGTGTAGCAGAGTTTAGAGGATAACTTTGGTGTTAGACCTCAGGTCAGAGACATGCTGTAGTTACACCCAAAGGGAATATGTGTTTGTGAGGATTTACTGTGGCCTCTACCTGTTATATCTACTGTAGCAGTCAGTCAATAAATGTTTGTAATGTATAACCAACATGAAGAATACCTGTCTGTCCATGACATAGACTGACCAGGTGAATCCAGGTGAAATCTATGATCCCTTATTGATGTCACTTGTTAAATCCACTTCAATCCGTGTAGATGAAGGGGAGGAGACTGGTTAAAGAAGGATTTTTAAGCCTCAAGACAATTATTACATGGCTTGTGTATGTGTGCCATTCAGAGGGTGAAAGGGCAAGACAAATGTAGGTAACTTTAAACGGGGTATGGTATGTGCCAGGTGCACCAGCTTGTGTCAAGAACTGCAACGCTGCTGGGTCAAGAATGGTCCACCACCCAAAGGACATACAGCCAACTTGGGACAACTGTGGGAAGCATTGGCATCAACATGGGCCAGCATCCCTGTCAAATGCTTTCGACACCTTGTGGAGTTCATGCCCTGGGGGGTTAGGAAGATGTTCCTGATGTTTGGTGTAGTCAGTGTACATCATTGAGTGGCAGGAGCCGTAGAACATGTCTGTCCTGACTGTTGAGCCATTATGGTGCCACAGTGTCAAATATTCTCTCTATTTTACATACAGTATACTGTAACTAAGATTCTCCACTTGATTAATTGGTTTGCAATCAGCCTACGGTCTTAGTCACCTTTCGTCAGCCAGCCTCAGTGAAACATAATCTGCCTGAGGATGCAGTCAGTCAGTGCCACTTTCACAGTCAAGTGACTGGTGGAAACCGGGTAATTACATATTTCAGGCACAACGATATGACACGCGCGATATTTAAACTGTGAATTAATTTTCATTCATTTGTTGGGATTATGTTTGATCAAATTAATATTTTCGCCAAATGTAGTTGGAGTTGAGGCTGTGGTAGCATCGCAAGTGAACTGTTGGGCAGGCAGGTGCTCTAAAATAATGGATATTGTCTGTCACCACTCCGAAGCACTCTCAAATCGATTTGTTTCCCCAAGGACCTCTTTGTTCACTCAATCCCTCTTCACGTGTAGAATATTTCTTACATATTTCAAGAATGTTTTAGCTAATTGAATGAGGGAAAAAAGATCTGTCTAATACAGATCTCACTTAGAGTTGTTCATCAAAACGTCCTCAATCTATCATCACCTGCTGCTCAGGACCTTGCTTGACTGAATCGGATGTGTTTGTGTAGGGCAGGAGCAAAAGCCTGCATGCTCATGTTTGCTTAATCCAAAAACTTAGACTTTTACTTTTGCCTATGCGTGTTTACGGTTCCCCCACTAAAATCCCCACTCAATCATCAATTATTCAACAGATTCAGTCAACAGATTTCAGAAACACGTGGGTGTTCTCCTTGTGTTGATAGAAGAACCCTTTAAATAAACATGGGCATGTCTGGGTGATATCATCAGATACTGACGTTCCACCCACCAGTTACACTGATGCTTCAATGGAAAATGAAATGACGATGCATCATTCAGGTTTCTGCTTCTCTCTATGTTTGACTACAGCTTTTATTGATGTTGGTGGTAAAACAAAGTGCAACGTTGAGTCAGTTTTCTCAGCATTTCAATGAGTAACGACCAGGGTTGGTGAGTAACGCTACATGTAAGGGATTACAAAAAACGAATGTTAGTCCCTTACGTTACCAGCAAAAATATTGTAATCAGACTACAGATACTTTTGAAAAACTAGATTACTTCGAGGATTACCTTTTAATTCAGAAAGAGTGTTTGTGAAAAACAAAATTGACACTTCAGTTCTCTCAATGACTATAAAATCATAATTGAAAAAAGGCATAAATTCACATTCGTTCAACGATAGCGAGTCTGACCATAAGTCGGAGACCACTATGTTGACACACCAAATATGTTTGATGGATCGTGGGAAAAGAGCAGGAATAAGCTTTTGAAGGCTACAGTCATGGCTATGTCTTCCAATGGTGTGACTGCTGTCGGCATCCAAAGATTATCCAACTTGAATAAACGCTTGGAGGTAAGGACGACAGTAGTGGTGTAGTCTGCGGCAATACGGACATCACTTATTATTGATATCGCGCATTGATGTGAATCACGCTGCTGCTCTCTCATCTAGCTATTTGCGCCTTACAGATTGTGGTTGTTGTGGATGGCTGTTCACAAATCTAAATGTGTATTTGAACCCAATAATGGTTGAATTCAAGAAGTTTAAACTGCCTATCAATCATTGTTTTTGAAACCAGTGGACAGCCAGTGAAAAAGACGCTCTTGCAACAGATGCATAGTGCGGATCCCAACCTATGGAATAAAAGTAAGGCTTCTATTGCTCAATATAATTCATGCTGATAAAAAAAAACAATCTATAGGCCTAATGGACTCATGCTCAAACTCATGCACTTTTGATAGACTTAAAGGGGCAATCTGTAGTTGTTACATTTTTATACTTGTAAATTATATATCCATTGATTCTTGAAGATTATAATTTAGAAATGCCTCATGAGCTATATTCAGCTGTCACACTCCATGAGAACCCAAAATATAAACTTGTTTTTCTCCAATGTTTATAAACAATGTAAACAAACACTGTATATCCTCATAACATGGTTCAAACAATAGCCCTTGCCTCCATAGCAATGTCTATTAATCTGACAGTGGTTACATTTCTCCCGGCCCATCACTCAGCTTTTTGCCAAAACGGAGGCGGGGCGACCGCCTGTGGATTTGCTCTTTAAACAGCTGCATATTATCAAGATATCAAAGTGTAACCAACAAAAAGGTAAACAATATGCCTATAGCAAATGCAGCATATGGCATTCATTTTCACATGTAAATAGCACTTTTCAGTAGTTCTCAAAGCATGCCATTCCATGTGCACAGAATGTATTTTTCAACTGGAATCAATGATTCCAGTCAGTCCTCCATCACAACAAAATCATAAACAACAGAGTAGTGCTGGCTAATAAGCCCTTAGTTTTGGGGTTATGCTCAGGTAAAACAAATACTTTTATATTTCCAAGTCTTATTCTTGAAGATCCAGGGGGATAACATTTATTGTAATGACTGGAATTCTGGAATTCTAAAACTTTGGTTTTAAATGTAAATGTATAATTTAATCATATGTCGTAGAAAGCGATGGGTTAGTAGAAGCCTACCTAACCAACCCATAAAGTAAAATTGAACATCCATATATGGACAGCTATGTAAACTTTAACATTGATTTATCCTTCCATGCCCTTCGTTCAATTGGTAACATACATTTTTGTCTTCTTCTAAGGCCTCTTAAGGGGAAAGTAATCCAAAAGTAACTAAATGTAATCAGATGACGTTACTGAGTTTGGATCATCTAAAAGTTACGTTAATGATTACAATTTTAGACAGGTAATTAGTAACTGTAACGGATTACATTTAGAAATTAACCTACCCAACCCTGGTAATGACCACCATTTTGCTTTTGACTTCATGGAACTGCGACAAGCATAACTCGCGGCATTGCAAAAACACTCTCTTACCTTGGCTTTTGTGACAGACTTAACTGTGGAATAAATGTAATTCATGTACGGAGAGAGGTATAGAGCTCTTGGTAGAAATCATCAGGATCCTGAATGGGCTATGTAAATGTGTCCTGAAATATTGCCTAGCTGCTCTGATCAGTGCCTTAGGCCCTCTTCATGCTCAATTGCCTAGCTTTCCCCTCTCTAGCTACTGTATCACTGAGACAATCAACAAGGCATAATTGTTCTGTAGACGCAGCCCTCTAGTAAAAACAAAAATTCGATTAGCTAGCTCAGACCCTGGATTAATTCATTTTCTTTGTCTGATGTGAGTGCGACATGGGAATGAGCTGTTGGTAGTTAGATTTGGTTGTTACTCAACTACAATTTAGGCCTTGTTTCATCGTTATTTCCTTTAAGTGGCCTCATATATTTTGGCACTGTAATGAGCTTTCAATTGGCTCTTTTTGTTTTCACCCATTATCTGGGTCGAATGGCTCCCTCGTCACGCTGCGCCGTGGCGATTTACTCTGTGTTAAGCCTTAATGAAAGCTCTCTCTCTGCCATTGTGGGCCCTTACTCGAGGATACTTTGCTATACTTCCCATTCCCGTGTTTTGTAATGCCCTGCCCAAGCAGTGGCGATATGGTGGTCCACCTCTGAGATACGAGCTACCCTTCTGCGATGATATACGTAGCTGTCTCTTTCCCTTATTGCCCTGGAGTTTAGTGTTCCTTTGCGTGCCGGGTTCGAAGTGCCTGTAGTGTCAAAGCCATTTCTTCCCAGCTCCTCTCATTAATGCTCTGTCTGACTCGGCAAATCTGACCATAGTCATTTCCCCCCGTCGGTTTCAGCGGGGCTGTGAAAAAAGCACCAAGGGAGTATGGGTAATAGCCTTCAGAAAGGGTCTGTAATTGCGCTTCCAGTTTACACGGAGAACCCCTGTCTATCTTGAACCTCCTCCCCATAGCACTAAATGATATGGGAGCGATGGTGTGGTGGTGGTGATTGTGTGTTGTTGAGGATTGCATGGAGAGGATGCTGCTGAGGGTGGGTTGTATGTTGTTGGGAGTCATTGAATGCACTTAGTGGACACCGTGTGCCCCCTTTATGGATGAGATGAGTAAACCTGTAACAGGCCACCACACAACGCGACCCTCTGGCACTGCTGACCAGGGGCAGAGCTCTAATAACATTCTTGTCTCGCCGGAGCTCAGCACAAATGGAAAAGAGCTCACCTGCTACCCTGTTATATCTGGATATTGGACGAAATACATTTAAAAAAAGCTATTTTTGATTCAAGTGCTTGATGCAAGAAGAGAAAGGTGTATAACTCCCCATGTTTTGGAGAAGCAGTGTAAGTTAAGGATGACGAAAGTCCCAGACAAAGATCTCAAAACTTGAAGAGTTTTTTGTGATAATGAAACCAAGAAACATATTTCGAACCCCACCCCTAGAATGTTGAATGTTGTGCCGCCGCACGTACTGTGCGTACAATTTGTTTCTTTCTGTACTCCATAGAGTGTAGGTGAACTTACTCTCTCTGCCATTGTCGCAATATTATGTCTGCTATTGTCTGAATGGAGCATCAAATGTTTCCCTCACAAACCCACCCATATGTAACCACCGCTGACCTTGCTGAGAGTTAAGCAAGGCCATTTGGCAGAGGATGACTGTCATTTGGCCGGCCACGCCTCATGAAGCCATCTGGGGCATTATTCCAACATATTCCCAGGCTGCCGTTGCTGATCGCCAACATTGCAGTGGAGCATGACTAAGTGGATGGGCTGTGGATGGGCTCCAGGCTGCAGCCGTAATGTGGCTCCAATAGCCTATGTTCCATTGATGATATGATGTTCCCCCACAGTATCCTGCCTGAAAGGTTTACAACCACACCTGTGCTTCAGTAAACAATGGCACATTGTAGGAGTAGCTGTTAAAGTGATGGAAGTGGATCGTGCTGTGTTCACTATCAGGTTTTCAATGGTTCCGTCTGGAATGCATTGACTGTTGATCTTTGAACAGTTGAGTCTGGTATGGGGAGGATGGGTTCATTGGAATGGAGTCATTTTGAACACATTCACATCAAGTTGTGTTCGTAATCAAGTTGGGCGTTCATAAATATTTAGAAAACACTTGCATGTCAGTGTGAGTGGGTGATGCGTCTTTGGTTTCTGTAGTTAGTTTGGTCTCGATCCTCTAGGTGTCAGTGTAAGACAGCTTCTGTGATGAATCTAGCATCATGTTTGTGTCTGTTTTGTATGGGTAACCAGACCCTTACAACAGCAGATGGTGCTGATCATTGTGGCACACATCATATTCATCTTTCTTTGTTTTCTATTGTAAGATAAAATATAAAATGTAGGGGAATTCAATTATTGCTAACTGACAAAATATACAAACACTGGGCTGACAGCTTTGACTACCAACTTAGTTAAACAACCATAAAGTTCCAATAATTCACTTGTGGAGTCATGTGAATCACTCTCTGTAAGAGGAAAACAAAAACCAACATTTGACAACCAGTTTAATAAGGATTATACTCAAAGAACATTTGTCAGAGAATCACATTGTCATAGAATATTTCTCATAAAAGTTCTTGGCAGTTCCTAGGGTCTCTCTGGAAAGTCGTTTCTCTCTCTTCTGCCCAATAGAAGATTTTACAAATGAGAGACGGGAATCAATATTAAATTATTTTATCACAACCAACTCTATGTGGAATCACCCAGGGATGGTTAAAAGTGTAGAGAGACCCTGTATCTCTCAGGGTGGCTACACAAACATGTCTGATTCTTCAAATACTGACCTTATACGGATTTTCCTTCTTTTTGAAAAATGTTTGTGTTACAATCTGGAATTAAAATACATTTAATTTGGATTTTTCAATACGGATCAACACAATGTTATGAGAGAGAAAATCCACAAACGTAAACGATTTATTTTAAAATGACATTTTTATTCCATGTTGTAAGTAGGGCTGTGGCGGTCACAATGTTGTCAGCCGGTGATTGTCAAGCAAATAACTGGCGGTCTCACAGTAATTGACCGTTAATTAACACAAACACATTTAGCATCTCCTGGCTTCCTACAAGACATGCAGAACTTTTGGAACATCTACATTTAAAAAATCTAATAAATTCATCTAATGTAGCCTACACCTTCACAATAAATCCATTATTTTAGACCGGTCTAAAGAAACATGATATGAAGAAAATGAAGTCTATTTCAAAAGAACAGAATAGCGTACTCTGAGTTGTCCTGATCTGGTTATGCCAAATGGCTGTGGGCTAAACTAGTTCATTTAGCAGACAGTATGAAAAAACAGTATGAACAGTATAGTATGAAGAATACAATTGAACAAAGCTAAATAAAATAGAAAGGATATTTTCTCCAACCGATTTGAGGGAGTGCGCACATGCGGATATTCTGTGTTGAGCAGTTAACAAAGAAACAGGTACTCCAATATGCCTAATGTATTATTATTAACGTAACTTTAGTTCTACAAATGTCGGGCTATATGTTTTGATTTTTAATACATTGTAAGGTTGCATGATGCGCATAATGATGATTTGAAAAAAGTTGCTTGAAAGGCATGAGCTTCGTTTTTTGCATAGGCTGTAAACATTTTCACAAGCAAATCAAATTGTATTGTGTAGCGAAATGCTTGTGTTTCTAGCTCCAACATTGCAGTAATATCTAACAATTTCACAACAATACTCTCAAATCTAAAGTAAAGGAATGGAATTAAGAATAATATACACTACTGGTCAAAAGATTTAGAACACCTATTCATTCAAGGGTTTTCTTTATTTTACTATTTTCTACATTGTAGAATAATAGTGAAGACATCAAAACTATGAAATAACACATAGGGAATCATATAGTAAGCAAACATATTTTATATTTATTCAAATAGCCACCATTTGGCTTGATGAACAGCCAGTGGCTTGGGTGGTTGTTGTCCTTGGTGATCTTTTTGGCCTTCCTGTGACATCGGGTGCTGTAGGTGTGCTGGAGGGCAGGTAGTTTGCCCCCGGTCATGCATTGGGCAGACCAAATCACCCTCTGGAGAGCCTTGCTGTTGTGGGCAGTGCAGTTTCCTTACCAGGCGGTGATACAGCCCGACAGGATGCTCTCAATTGTGTATCTGTAAAAGTTTGAGGGATTTAAGTGCCAAGCTAAATTTCTTCAGTCTCCTGAGGTTGAAGAAGCTCTATTGCGCCTTCTTCACCACACTGTCTGTGTTGTTGGACCAGTTCAGTTTGTCAGTGATGTCTATACCGAGGAACTTGAGGCTTTCCACCTTCTCCACTGCAGTCCCGTCAATGTGGATAGGGGGGAGCTCCCTCTGCTGTTTCCTGAGGTCCACGATCAGCGCCTTTATTTTGTTAACATTGAGTGAGACGTTATTTTCCTGGCACCATACTCCCAGGGCCCTCACCTACTCCCTGTAGGCTGTCTCGTCATTGTTGGTAATCAGGCCTACTACTGTTGTGTCGTCTGCAAATTTGATGATTGAGTCATTTGTGAACAGGGAGTACAGGAAGGGGCTGAGCACGCACGCTTATGGGGCCCATGTGTTGCGGATCAGCGAAGTGGTGTTCCTAACATCACCACCTGGGGGGGGGGTCGTCAGGAAGTCCAGAACCTAGTTGCACAGGATGGGGTTCAGACCCAGGGCCCCGAGCTTAATGATGACCTTGGAGGGTGCTATGGTGTTGAATGTTGAGCTATAGTCAATTAACTGCATTATTACACAGGTTTTCCTCTTGTCCTTTGCTTTCTTTGGTACAGGAACAATGGTGGACATCTTGAAGTATGTGGGAACAGCAGACTGGGATAGAGGAAGATTGAATATATCCATAAAAACTCCAGCCAGCTGATCTGCGCACGCTCTGAGGACAAGGCTAGGAATGCTGTCTGGGCCGGCAGCCTTGCGAGGGTTAACATGCTTAAATGTCTTACTCACGAGCAAAGTACAGAGATCCTTCATGAAAACCTGCTCCAGAGCGCTCAGGACCTCAGACTGGGGTGAAGTTTCACCTCCCAACAGGACAACGACCCGAAGCACACAAACAATACAATGCAGGAGTGGCTTCAGGGCAAGTCTCTGAATGTCCTTGAGTGGCCCGGCCAGAGCCCGGACTTGAACCCAATCAAACATCTCTGGAGAGACCTGAAATTAGCTGTGCAGCAACGCTCCCCATCCAACCTGACAGAGCTGTCACTGAGTAGAGGGTCTGAATACCTACTGTATGTAAATATTTCAGTTGTTGATTTTTTTTTAAAAGCAAACATTTCTAAAAAAAAACTTTTTTGCTTTGTCATTATGAGGTATTGTGTGTAGATTGAGATGGGGAAAAAATATGTAATCAATTTTAGAATAAGGCTATAAACGTAACAAAATGTAGAAAAAGTAAAGGGGTTTGAGTACTTCCCGAAAGCACTGTATGTGTGAAATGTACTTTGATTTAGAATGCACCGGTCTCAAACAGGGGCAGGGGAAAAAATACATGTCATCTATGCACCTAAAGAGCGAACGGGGGACGCTTTTCCAGTGGTTAATTTTCATGCCTGCCAGGTAGGCTATACTCCTGTTGTAAAGATAAGCAATGTGCTTAATAATATTAGAAAAGTTGATGAACAAATATAATAGGCCTAGCCTATAGAAATTTGATGGGATCCTCCTCTTTTTAATAGAGGCCATCACTATGAGCAATTGCATAGCCTATAGAAATGTTACGTAAACATGAGCTCTTGGGCGCTCATGAAGTGTTTGATAGCGATTTTTGTTGACATTAGCATTGATGTTAGAGTGATTAGAGGGACAATAGAGTGCCGAGTGCCAGGCAGTTAGCAAGTTTGGTAGACTACTGATGACCATAAGCAGCATTAGAGCTTAGAAAAGCCTAATCACTAAACGGTCACGTGGAATTTGACTGCCTTCATGACTCGCAACCACCGGCGAGGCGGTAATGCGGTCACCACCACAGCCCTGGTTGTATCAACAAAATCAATAATGTCAAAAATCCAAGGAATACTTATTATTGGCACCGTTTATGGTTGGATTATTCGCTATGGGAATGTTCCCAGAAAGTCTGGGTCAGAGCTGTAACTAAGCTCTGTGACCTCTGGGGCCACAGCATGCTGCTGGAGCCAATCACCAGTGTACAATTTGAAATGGAGCAGCAGTAAATGACTGAAGATATGAGCTCTATAGACCCACTGTTCCATCAGATATCCACCCCTGCAATGATTGATGTTGACATCACACTTTGTGCTACTCCAGTGCAGTCCAGGCAAGTTCTATTGGACTGTGTGGATAGGTTTACAAAGCATTGTAAATGCAGGAAGTACCATGAATGTAGGGAGGAAACCGTTGGTGGTCGGGTGAAAAAGGAGTGTTGAACAGTAGGGTGTTCAAAAACATATTTCATATACTGTATTCAATTAGAGATGCTTGACCCTTCAGTGACTTCATGTTGAGACAAAGTATATGTACAGGTGGGAAATATTAATCTGTGATCATTTAAATGTGAACCCTTCTGGGAATGCATTAAAGGCAGACGTAAAACATGAATCAGTCTAGTTATTTTTGTCTCCCTGTTTTGCAGATGTTTTTAGTTTTCTCATCCCACTTTTAGGCATCTCACTTTAAAGGGTAATGGAATCACTAGGCTCTAGAACAGCAGCTGGGCTAACACTACTTTACCTCCGCTTCAATTAAAGCAAGGCCATGAGGAGAGTTAGAATATTTTGTGGGACAATCAAAAACCATTTGAGCCATTTGAGGCTCATAAGAGACGGAAGGAATATAATTGTCATTTTACCAGGTGCTCTTAAAGTACACCAGTAATCACCATGCAGGACTCTCCCCAGTAATGGCTCTAAAATGTTGGTTTGTCGCCCATTAATACTTAGCATAACAAAACATTATAAATGCACAGAGACAGATTGACACACACACTATAGAGAGACTATAGAGAGACTGCAATTCCTAGAAGTAAACCCCTGCTTTGGCGCTGCAACTTGAAGCAGGTTTATTTTTGTAGCGTAGGCAATGTGGATCTGAGGGAGGAATGTCACTTGTGGAAGGGTTGGTCAGAGGGCGGGCACTTTCCACTGTTTTCCCCTATAGTGCTGTGGCCAACATGGCTCTCCCAGAGGAACCATTCCATTTCCTTTCCAGGACTGCTGCCTTCTCTCTTCCTCCCCCTATCAGCTCACCGGCTGCTCTTCCACACCCATTTGTAGTCACACTACAGGCTCTGTTTGAATACCTCAATGCATCCTTTCTTCTTTTCTTTACTTTAAGTCAGTCATCATATATCTAAGATGAATGGATTGGTTTAAAGCAATGAGGTGACAATATTGCTTACACTTATCCCCTCAATGAAGGGAGGAAGGAGGAATGCATGTTAAGTATTTTCCCAGGGGCTACGTCTAGGATAATGCTGCTGTCTGGTGCCTGACATTTCTACTCATACTATTTGCATAGTATGAAAATAGTATGAAAATGGAGGACCGGTACACTTTAGAAAACAAATGAAGATGGATGACTAGACAAACAAACATCTGCTACCACAGTATGTCCAAGAAACAATTAAATATATGGTTTTATGGAAGATCATAAAGGTTAAATTTAGTATGAAGATCTGGCAACTAATCTCCTCTGCCTTGTCTTTTCAGTTTATCTCCACCATCTGGACAAGTGAAGGCTCAGTTTACCCTGTCTCCCCATTTTAAGCCTCCATTGTCAATCCAGTCCTGGATTCAAATAGTATTTGAAATCTTTCAGTCCTTCTGTAGCTCAGTTGGTAGAGCATGGCGCTTGTAACGCCAGGGTAGTGGGTTCGATTCCCGGACCACCCATACGTAGAAAGTATGCACACATGACTGTAAGTTGCTTTGGATAAAAGCGTCTGCTAAATGGCATATATTATTATTATATTATTACTTTCAGATACTTTATCTGTGCTTTATTGCGCTTGCCTCACACAATGGAATAGTCCCAAAAGTGCAACTCCAGTCCGACTCAAGCAAATGCTTGATGAATGATTTCAAATGCCATTTGAACCCAGATCTGAATCTTTCAAGTGCTGCCACGGAGACGTTGAGAATAGTATGTATGTCTTGTTTCAAGAACCTTTGGCTATCGTCTCAATTTTTTCAAATACCCCAAAATCCATTTGGACAGGGAATTCAGGAAACTACTTCTCTCCGACAGCCTGTTATGACTGTTTTTATGAGCCGGAAAAGCAAGATGCTTATCAATCATATGCTGCTTTTATTCATGTTCAGTAAGTGTTCACTGATCACTGCAATGCTTTCTGAGAGACCCTGTCGCTTCCCTGCATGAGTTCATTTACACTGATACTTTAGCCCCATGTGTCTACCACTGTGCGCTTTACTTTTTTGTATGATCATTCTTACACACATCTTGAAATGGTGGCGTAGTTTCTTAAAAGCACAGGATCAGAGAAACTAAAGACAAAGAGGGCTATGTTTTTCATGTGGAATTTGTTCCATGTCCCACTGTAAGAGCTACTGCTTCATGTGGTGACTTCATTTGGTGTGTGCTATAGCGGGCAGTCTCTGATCTAGTTTGATGTCAGTGTGTAGTTCTCTTTTGACTGATCATAGAAAAAGAAACAGTTCAGATTTGTGAAAATGTGATGTTCCTGACGTACTGAATTCAACCTTTCTACAACTCTAAAATGTTCCATCAGCTGAATCAAGGAAGTCACAGAAATGCAAATGAGATGGGGTAGAATTGTTCCTAGTTTAGTGATTGTATCTTTTGGTACCCTGTCACCTGAGTGCATGATGGAATACTCTGATTGGACACTAGAGAACAGGAAGGATTAAATACTGTTCAGAGCACCTAAAATGTACAGTCAATGTTATTGCTGGCACATGTTCAATTGTACACAAATAAATATTAAGTAATTACTAATTAATAAAGTAAAGTTATTTATGACTTTATGAACAGTGACAACAGTGAACAAAAATATAAATGCAACATGCAACAAATAATAAATTCCTTAGGCCCTAATCTAATAAATGTCACATGACTGGGAATACAGATATGCATCTGTTGGTCACAGGTAGCTTAAAAAGGTAGGGTTGTGGATCCGAAAACCAGTCAGTGTCTGGAGTGTCCGCCATTTATCTCGTTACAGTATATATGTGCATTAAATTGCCATTGATAAAATGCAATTGTGTTCGTTGTCTGTGGTTTATGCCTGCCCATACAATAAACCCACCACCACCACCATGGGGCACTCTGTTCACAATGTTGACATCAGCAAATTGCTGAACCACATGACACTATACACACTGTCTGCTATTTGCCCGGTACAGTTGAAACCAAAGTTGAGCATTGGCACACTGAAGTCATTTACGATGCCGAACTGCAGTCAGGTCAAGACCCTGGTGAAGACGACGAGCATGCAGATGAGCTTCCCTGAGATGATTTCTGACCGATTGTGCAGAAATCCTTCGGTTGTGCAAACCCACAGTTTCGTCAGCTGTCCGGGTGGCTGGTCTCAGACGATCCCGCAGGTGAAAAAGCCGGGTGCGGAGGTCCTGCGCTGGCATGGTTACACATGGTCTGCGGTTGTGTGGCCAGTTGGAAGTACCACCAAATTCTCTAAAACTTCATTTGAGGTGGCTTATGGTAGAGACATTCAAATTATATTATCTGGCAACAGCTCTGGTGGACATTCCTGCAGTCAACAAGCCAATTGCACGTTCCCTCAAAAACCTGAAACATCTCTGGCATTTTGGTGTTTGACAAAACTGCACATTTTAGAGTGGCATTTTATTGTCCCCAGCACAATATGCTTTTTGTGTATGGAAAATATCTGGGATCTTTAATTTCAGCTCATGTAACATGAGAACAACACTTTACATGTTGCATTTAGAATTTTATTCAGTATCCTTCATGTTTTGTTGAAGGGTTCGTCTATCTGGACAGTCTGCCGACTTCCCCCTTTGCTTTCCTCTTTGGGGATAATAGTTTCCATTACTGCTATCATACTGTAACAATAATAACAATTGCCCATGCTCTTTGTATGATTGCCATTATTCAGAAAGGCAAATAATCAATGGCAATCAAGCGAAAGACACTTGACAAATAAATACAATGTTTACTTAAGTTCAAAATAGACATTTTCCCAACCAGTGTTTATTGTCAAGAGCGCTAATGACTTCAAAATGGTGTTTATCCCCAGTCCAACTGAACAAGCCTTTTTATAATATACAGTATAGACATGGACTGGCACTTCCCCTCAAGTCAATGGGAATGTGTACGTGCCAAGAGGCCAATGTGGGCTGTGTATGCTTCGAGAATGTCCAATTAAATCCCTTTACCAGTGGGATGCAAGCTTTCTTTGCTAAAATTGCATCTGTCACAAATAAGCATTTTAGTTATAAGTATGTAGTTGATTGCAATCGTGTCAAATATTAGGTGACTTCTAATTACAGAGGCCATTGGAGCATTTTCTCCTGAAAAGTCAGGAATTAAAATATGTGAATTCCAAAAGGCCATGAGTTTGAGCATGACTCCGTCCGCAAAACCTCCTAACCACGGCGACCCTTCTAAATGACCCCACTGGACTGAGGGGCAGCTCGGGACAGAGGGGCAGCTCGGGACAGAGGGGTAGCTTCGTACTGGCTGATGACTCTGGCAGATCCTGGCTGACTGGCGGCTCTGGCAGATCCTGGCTGAATGGCGGCTCTGGCAGATCCTGGCTGAATGGCGGCTCTGGCAGATCCTGGCTGAATGGTGGCTGGCAGATCCTGGCTGAATGGCGGCTCTGGCAGATCCTGGCTGAATGGTGGCTGGCAGATCCTGGCTGAATGGCGGCTCTGGCAGATCCTGGCTGAATGGCGGCTCTGGCAGATCCTGGCTGACTGGGGGCTCTGACTGATCCTGGCTGACTGGGGGCTCTGACTGATCCTGGCTGACTGGGGGCTCTGGCGGATCCTGGCTGACTGGCGGCACTGGCGGATCCTGGCTGACTGGCGGCACTGGTGGCTCCTGGCTGACTGGCGGCACCGGCGGCTCCTTGCAGACTGGCGGCTCTGGCGGCTCCTTGCAGACTGGCGGCTCTGGCGGCTCCTTGCAGACTGGCGGCTCTGGCGGCTCCTTGCAGACTAGCGGCTCTGGCGGCTCCTTGCAGACTGGAGGCTCTGGCGGCTCCTTGCAGACTGGCGGCTCTGGCAGCTCCTTGCAGACTGGCGGCTCTGGCGGCTCCTTGCAGACTGGCGGCTCTGGCGGCTCCTTGCAGACGGGTAGCTCAGGCGGCGCTGGGCAGACTGGAGACTCCGGCAGCACTGGAGAGGAGGAAAGCTCTGGCAGCGCTGGACGGAGGAGCTCTGGCGCCTCTGGACTGAGGGGCGGAAGCTCTGGCAGCGCCGGACAGGTGGGAGACTCTGGCAGCACTGGACAGGCAGGAGACTCTGGCAGCGCTGGACAGACGAGGCGCATTGTAGGCCTGGTGGTACTGGGCCGAGGACACGTACCTCAGGGCGAGTGCGGGGAGCTGCCACCGGAGGGCTGATGCGTGGAGGTGGTACTGGATAGACCGGACCGTGCAGGCGCACTGGAGCTCTTGAGCACCAGCCCAACCTTACTCGCCATACTCCCTGTGTGCCACCCCCAAGGAATTTATGGGGCTGACTCTCAGGCTTCCTTGCCAGCCGTGTTCCCTCATATCGCCGGCTCCTCTCTACCGGCTGCCTCTGCTCTTCTAGCTGCCTCCACCTGTTCCCATGGAAGGCGATCCTTTCCCACCAGGATCTCCTCCCATGTGTAGCAACCCTTGCCGTTAAAATACATCATCCTATGTCCATTGCTCCTTACGCTGCTCCTGCTTCCGCTGCCTGTCACCACACCGCTTGGTCCTGTTGTGGTGGGTGGTTCTGTAACGGCTTTCCTCCTGGGAAGGAGAGGCGGACCAAAATGCAGCGTGGTTATAGTTCATGTTTTTTAATAGGTAAACTCAACATAAACATAATACAAAACAATAAATGTGGCAAAACCGAAACAGCCCTATTTGGTGCAACAAACAAAAAGACAGGAAACAACCACCCACAAAACCCTACACAAAACAGGCTACCTAAATAGGATTCCCAATCAGAGACAATGACTAACACCTGCCTCTGATTGAGAACCATATCAGGCCCAAACACAGAAACAGACAAACTAGACATCCAACATAGAATGCCCACTCAGATCACACCCTGACCAAACAAAACATAGAAACATACAAAGCAAACTATGGTCAGGGTGTGACACTTATTTATGAGACCAATGGAAACATGGTCTAGTTAAAAGCTGTTCAAGTACAGCTTTTGCACCCTATGAGGGCATGGATATGAGGTTAAAAACAATAGCACCCCTATGTGTTCTTTACTCATCATTGCCCACATCAGTCTCATGAGACCATGGTATTCTTGTGCCTTGGATGTCAGGTCTGTGAAGTTCTGTATTCGTGAGAGGCAGACTGCCACATTTGCTGGTCGGTCTGGATGTTGATAAGGTCAAATTTAGACTTCTATTTAGAGGCTACAGAAGCCGGTCAGGGACACACCCATACCACAAAGCATTTGTCCCAGACTATTGTCTGTTTTCGGTTGATCTGAGTGGTGATCTTGAGCTGGTCTCCTTCTGAGTTTCCTGTCTAAGGCGAGTACAGTGTCATGCCTACCTGGGCTCTGTTCTGATGGAAACCCCTCCATATGTCCTGTATCCCCTCTCAGCCCTAGACAGAACAATAGGAACCACTTACTGTGAGGCAGCCTGCGGATGGAGAGCTAGGCTGTTTTGTGTAGCTTGATTGCTCTCCACTTATGGCGGTGTTCAAAACCAAGGAACCTTGAACACAGGAAAAAACAGGGTCATCAGAGGTGTTTCCCTCTCATGGTTGACATTACTTTTTATAGTCCTGTTTTGTGCTATATTCCCCATGATGGGTGGAGCTCAATTCCCAACTTTACTTCTTTTAAAATCTGCCTACACCCCCCTAGTGTTGTAGAATTGCCCGTTACTTTTATCAAAATTAAGTTTGCCAAGTAATTATGCTACAATACTTGAATTTCAATGCCATATTTGGAAGTCATGCTGTGTTTTTCCATTGCTAAATGGCTATATTGGATTGTTTAAGAAACGGTTCACCTAATATTATGGACACTTAAAATGTAGTCTATTGGCCCAAGATGCATATGTGTTTACTTAGCTACAGCTTGTCAGTTAGCATGTTCCAAATAGCAATGAAACTTAACCAGCTACTTATTCCATCAATTAAGCATGTTGCAATACTTAAATTGCATGAAGTAACATGTCATAAGTAAACTCCGGCACCAGTTGTCTGGCTTGCTTAGCTGATGTTGTGGACCATGTGTTTTAATACATGTAGTCTTGGGTCTTTATTAGCTCAATCCTACGTTCTGAGTTCAGCACCATCCGCAATCAGTCAACTGTCTCAATGCAAAGTGGCCTTGCAGCAGAATCCTCAAGTAGTTGAGTGCCATGGTAACCAATGGTTTCTCTCTCCCCGACTGCTGCTGCTGTTGGTAAGTCATTCGAAGTAGACAGTCTGTCCTTCAATCTCTTTTGTTACATCAGCTCAGAGATGACCCGAGTTGGGTCATCGGTCTACTGTGTGTCTGGAGCTAGTTCTCAGGAACAGTGTCACATACTTCCAGTTACATGATATACAGTACTTCTGGCAAGTCCCTTTAACAATGAACTGACATCTTGAGATGCATTACTTAGGCTACTGCAGGTCATTTTAAACACTCTTAGAAAAAAAAGCGTTCTTCGGCTGTCCCCATAGGAGAACCCAGTAGAACTCTTTTTTGGTCCAGGTAGAAACCCATGTGGAACCAAAAGGGTTCTACCTGAAAACAATAAGGGTTATTCGAATGGGGACAGCCACATAACACTTTTAGGTTCTAGATGGCACCTTATTTTCCTAAGTGTACCTGTTCATTTGTATTTCACACCATTTAATTTGAAATAAATTATGTTTTGTGTCCTTTTTTCTTGAGAAGTTGTAATGCTGCATCTTTGGATATTCTATACATTTCCTTTTACATTACAGGCATTGTGGCTCAACTATAACCAACCGACATGGCAGTGTTTATATCGCAAACACCTTTTACCTGCAGTTTAATTAAATCTCAGAACCAGATAGATGGCTCCAGTTTTCAAAACAAGATGCATGCCTCACCCAATGTGATACGGAATTGCTATTATTTTCCATTTTAGAACACATTCAAGAATCTCCAGAAGCTAACCAGCTAATTAGCTACAAGCTATTTAGTCATTTTTAGCCACTGCTAGCGGCTTTTACCTCCTGCACAGATACCAGCCCTGTTTTTAGCCTGGATAATACTTGCCTGTCTACCAATATCGCTTGTCTACCAATATCGGACTGTCTCTCCACAACAACGCCGGATTCCTGCCGTAATCCTTGGACCACTACTTCTGATCTTCACAGCTAGCTTGCAGCTAGCTTTCACTCACCGTGGCACCTAGTACCGAAGCTATTCCCTGAAGCCCACCTCCTGGCCTACTCAGCTGTTCACCCGAATCCCACTCATACACGGCTAGAGCCCAAAACTCCACCGGATCCTTGCTGTAAACTCTGGACCTTGGCACCGGATCACCGCTGCTACCGATTGGATATAGTGGCTAACGCCACTGCCACGAAGCTAGCACCAGTTAGCCGTGAGCCAGGCACATCTCCCGGCTAGCAAACTAAATTCCACAATACCTCTTTCGCCATCTGGCTTGGATTCTCTGTTGACACGGTGCCCCACCGCACCACCACGTCTGGTCTGCCGACGAATACTCTTTCCGCTGTGCCTTCATACGGCCTCCGTCGGAGCAGACACTACTAACTTTAAACGCTGTGTCGCTAGCGTAGTGGGGCTCCCCTGTTCCATATACTGCTGCCCCCTGGACACTATGATCACTTGGCTACATAGCTGATGCCTACTGGACTGTCCATTAATCACGGTACTCCATTCTGTTTATTTATTTTTTATCTGTCAGCCCCAGCCGTGAACTCAGGCTCTGTGTGTAGTTAATCCGACCCTCTCTGCCTAGTCATCACCTGCTGTTGTTGTGTTAGCTGATTAGCTGTTGTTGTCTCACCTGTTGTTTTAGCTAGCTCTCCCAATCAACACCTGTGATTACTTTATGCCTCACTGTATGTCTCTCTCAAATGTCAATATGCCTTGTATACTGTTGTTCAGGTTAGTTATCATTGTTTTAGTTTACAACGGACCCCCTAGTTCCACTCTTCATACCTCTGATACCTCCTTTGTCCCACCTCCCACACATGCGGTGACCTCACCCATTACAACCAGCATGTCAGAGATACAACCTCTCTTATCATCACCCAGTGCCTGGGCTTACCTCCGCTGTATCCGCACCCCACCATACCCCTGTCTGCGCATTATGCCCTGAATATATTATACCACACCCAGAAATCTGCTCCTTTTATTCTTTGTCCCCAACGCTCTAGGCGACCAGTTCTGATAGCCTTTAGCCGCACCCCCATTCTACTCCTCCTTTGTTCCGCGCGTGATGTGGAGGTAAACCCAGGCCCTGCATGTCCCCAGGCACCCTCATTTGTTGACTTCTGTGATCGAAAAAGCCTTGGTTTCATGCATGTCAACATCAGAAGCCTCCTCCCTAAATTTGTTTTACTCACTGCTTTAGCACACTCTGCCAACCCGGATGTCCTTGCTGTGTCTGAATCCTGGCTTAGCAAGGCCACCAAAATATTTCCATACCCAACGGCAACATGTTCCGTCAAGATAGAACTGCCAAAGGGGGAGGAGTTGCAGTCTACTGCAGAGATAGCCTGCAAAGTAATGTCATACTCTCCAGGTCCATACCCAAACAGTTCGAACTTCTAATTTTAAAAATTAATCTCCGCAGAAATAAGTATCTCACTGTTGCCACCTGTTACAGACCCCCCTCAGCTCCCAGCTGTGCCCTGGACACCATTTGTGAATTGATCGCCCCCCCATCTAGCTTCAGAGTTTGTTCTGTTAGGTGACTTTAACTGGGATATGCTCCAATCCAAAGTTCATTTTTCCATTGTTCCATTTGTTTTGTCTTGTTCCCTGCACACCTGGTTTCAATTCCCTAATCACACTGCATGTATTTATTCCTCTATTCCCCACCATGTCTTTGTGTGAAATTGTTTTTGTTACATGTTTGTGTGTACACGCCAGGCTGGGTTTTTCTCCGTATTTCTGTGGCTTTTCACGAGGGATGTTTATTGTACACATTTGCTAAATGTTTGTGACTGTTTTGCGCATAGCACTGTTACCTTTGGCTGGAGGTTTTGAAGCAGTGGCGTCTGTGTGTTTTATTTGCCTCTGCCTTAATAAGGTGTGCGCCTGTTCACAACTCTCTGCTCTCCTGCACCTGACTTCTCCACCAGTAGCGCAAACCATGACAATTCCTCATGAAGCTGGTTGATAGAATGCCAAGAGTGTGCAAAGTTGTCATGAAGTTAAAGGATGGCTACTTTGAAGAACCTCAACTAAAAAATATATTTGTTTAACATATTTTTGGTTACGACATGTTCCATATGGGTTAGTTTTGATGTATTCACTATTATACTACAATGAAGAAAATTGTAAAATTAAAGAAAACCCCTTGAAATGAGTTGTGTCCAAAATTTTCACTGGTACTGTATGTCTGAGTGTTGGAATATTCCCCTGGCTATCCGTCAATAAAACATAAAATTATGCCGTGATACTTAGGTATCAAAAGTAAATAGAATTGATAAAATGCACTTAAGTATATTTAAAACCAAATACTTATAGACTTTTACACAAGTAGTATTATACTGAGTGACTCACTTTTACTTGAGTCATTTTCTACTAAGGTATCTTTACTGTTACTCAAGTATGACAAATTGGATGGGTTCCGCTGGTGTACAGCAGTCTTTAAGTCATACCACAGACTGGATTGAGGTCTGGGCTTTGACTAGGCATATTCCAAGATATATAAATGTTTTCCCTTAAACCACTTGAGTGTAGCTTTAGCAGTATGCTTAGGGTCATTGTCCTGCTGGAAGGTGAACCTCCATCGCAGTCTCAAATCTCTGGAAGAGTAAAACATGTTTCCCTGCCGATGAAAAACATTGGTGTTCTCGGGTTGGTGTTCTCGGGATGGTGATCTCGGGGTGATGAGAGGTGTTGGGTTTGCGACAGACATAGCGCTTTCCTTGATGGCCAAAAAGGTCAATTTTAGTCTCATCTGACCAGAGTACCTTCTTCCATATGTTTGGGGAGTCTCCCACATGCCTTTTGACCAACACCAAACGTGTTTGCTTATTTTTGTCTTTAAGCAATGGCTTTTTTTTCTGGCCACTCTTCCGTAAAGTCCAGCTCTGTGGAATGTACGGCTTAAAGTGGTACTATGGACAGATACTCCGCTGTGAAGCTTTGCAGCTCCTTCAGGATTATCTTTGGTCTCTTTGTTGCCTCTCTGATTAATGCCCTCCTTGCCTGGTCCGTGAGTTTTGGTGGGCGACACTCTCTTGGCAGGTTTGTTGTGGTGCCATATTCTTTCCATTTTTTAATAATGGATTTAATGGTGCTCTGTGGGATGTTCAAAATATTGGATTTTTTTTTTTTTTACCCAACACTGATCTGTACTTCTCCACAATGTTGTCCCTGACCTGTTTGGAGAGCTCCTTGGTCTTCATGGTGTCGTTTGCTTGTTCTTATTTAGGGGCTCCATAACACTTTTCAGTTTTTTATTTTTTAGAATTCATTTCACTTCACCAATTTGGACTTTTTTTTAACAAGAAATCCAAATAAAAGTCTAATGAAATTGCAGGTTGTAATGCAACAAAATAGGAAATGGTGATTAAGTTTGCCTTGAATTCTAAATAGATCACTGACAGTGTCACCAGCAAAGCACCCCTACACCATCACACCTGCTCCTCCATGCTTCAAGGTGAGAACCACACATACAGAGATTTTCCATTCATCTACTCTGCGTCTCACAAATACACGGCGGTTGGAACCAAAAGTCTCCAATTTGGACTCATCAGACCAAAGAACAGATTCACACCAGTCCATTGCCCGTGTTTCTTAGCCCAAGCAAGTATCTTCTTATTGGTGTCATTTAGTAGTGGTTTCTTTGCAGCCTCCTCTGAACAGTTGATGTGTCCTTTACTTGAACTCTGTGAATAATTTATTTGGGCTGCAATCTGAGGTGCAGTAACTCTGGGACTTCCTTTCCTGTAGCGGTCCTCATGAGAGCCAGTTTCATCATAGTGCTTGATGGTTTTTGCGACTGCACTTGAAGAAACTTTCAAAGAAATGTTCCATATTGACTGACCTTCGTGTCTTGAAGTAATGATGGATTGTTGTTTCTCTTTGCTTATTTGAGCTGTTCTTGCCATAATATGGACTTGTTCTTTTACCAAATAAGGCTATCTCCTGTATACCACCCCTATCTTATCATAACACAACTGATTGGCTCCAATGCATTAAGGAGGAAAGAAATTGCACAAATTAACTCTTAACAAGTGTCATGACTATCCTGTGAGGATCCGAATGGGTCGGGTCAGATTAGCAATGGATGACAGTAACCAGAACCTCACCCACAGAAGAGGGGAGGAGGGAGCTGCTGGGGGGTTATTACACCCTGTCATATATTAAAGGAATACTACATGATTTCATGTGTTATTTCATAGTTTTGAGGTCTTCACTATTTCTACAATGTAAAAAAATTGTTTAAAAAAATGAAAAACCCTGGAATGAGTAGGTGTGTCTATACTTTTGACTTCCACTGTAAATAGCACTTATCTATGAACTGCGGTAGTCCCAGTGCTTTACTTAGTAGGGGGAAACTCACGTTATCCACCATCAATGTGTCGCACCCACCTCAGTGATGCACGGTGACCATTTTGGTGCCAGAACTCTCACCACACATCAGCTATCAGGTGGAGAGGTGAGGAGTGATCTACAGTGCATTTGGAAAGTATTCAGACCCCTTCACTTATTTTAACTTGATATTACGTTACAGCTGCTTCCTATAATATATTTTTTTTCCCTCATCAATCTACACACAATACCCCATAATGACAAAGCAAAAACAGCTTTTTAGAAATGTTTGCACATTTATTGGCGAGATGATGTGCAATGCCTCATTTCCTCCAGACGTGACGCTTGCCATTCAGTCCAAAGATTTCAATCTTGGTTCACATGGTCTGAGAGTCCTTTAGGTACCTTTTGGCAAACTCCAAGCGGGCTGTCATGTGCCTTTTTTTCTGAGGAGTGGCTTCCGTCTCGCAACTCTACCATAAAAGCCAGATTGGTGGTAGAAGAAATTGTCCTTCTGGAAGGTTCTCCCATCTCCACAGAGGAACTCTGGACCAATGTTAAAGTGACCATCGGGTTCTTGGTTACATCCTTGAGCAAGGCCCTTCTCCCCCCGATTGCTCAGTTTAGCTGGGCGGCCGGCTCTGTGAAGAGTCTTGGTGGTTCCAAACTTCTTTCTTTTAAGAATGATGGAGGCCACTGTCTTCTTGGGGACATTCAGTGCTGCAGACATTTTTTGGTACCTATCCCCAGATCTGTGCCTCGACACCTTCCTGTCTCAGAGCTTTACAGACAATTCCTTCGACCTCATGGCTTCGTTTTTTCTCTGACATGCACTGTCAACTGTGGGACCTTTTTATAGACAGATGTGTGCCTATCCAATCAATTGAATTTACCACAGGTGGACTCCAATCAAGTTGTAGATACATCTCAAGGATGATCAATGGAAACAGGAGGCGCCTGAGCTCAATTTCGAGTCTCATATCAAAGGGTCCGAATACTGATGTAAATAAGGTATTTCTGTTTATTATTTTTAATACATTTCCAAGAATTTCACTTTGTCATTATTGGGTATTGTGCGTAGATTGATGAGAAATGTTTTATTTAATCGATTTTAGAATATAGATTTTAGGAGCTCAATTTCGAATCTCCTAGCAAAAGATCTGAATACTTCATGTAAATAAGGTATTTCTGTTTTAGAATTTCAATAAAGTTGCAACATTTTCTAAACCGCTGTTTTCCCTTTGTCATTATGGGGTATTATGTGTAGATTAAGGCTGTAACTTAACACAATGTGGATTAAGTGAAGGGGTCTAAATGATTTCCAAATGCACTGTTGCCGATTAGGAACAGTGCATTGCCTACGGAGCTGTGAGGGGAACGGCACCTCAGTACCTCCAGGCTCTGATCAGGCCCTACACCCAAACAAGGGCACTGCGTTCATCCAACTCTGGCCTGCTCGCCTCCCTACCACTGAGGAAGTACAGTTCCCGCTCAGCCCAGTCAAAACTGTTCGCTGCTCTGGCACCCCAATGGTGGAACAAACTCCCTCACGACGCCAGGACAGCGGAGTCAATCACCACCTTCCGGAGACACCTGAAACCCCACCTCTTTAAGGAATACCTAGGATAGGATAAGTAATCCCTCTCACCCCCCGCCCCCACCCTTTAAGATTTAAGACTCTGTTCTAGGCCCTCTCCTATTCTCGCTATACACCAAGTCACTTGGCTCTGTCATAACCTCACATGGTCTCTCCTATCATTGCTATGCAGACGACACACAATTAATCTTCTCCTTTCCCCCTTCTGATGACCAGGTGGCGAATCGCATCTCTGCATGTCTGGCAGACATATCAGTGTGGATGACGGATCACCATCTCAAGCTGAACTTCGGCAAGACGGAGCTGCTCTTCCTCCCGGGGAAGGACTGCCCGTTCCATGATCTCGCCATCACGGTTGACAACTCCATTGTGTCCTCCTCCCAGAGCGCTAAGAACCTTGGCGTGATCCTGGACAACACCCTGTCGTTCTCAACTAACATCAAGGCGGTGGCCCGTTCCTGTAGGTTCATGCTCTACAACATCCGCAGAGTACGACCCTGCCTCACACAGGAAGCGGCGCAGGTCCTAATCCAGGCACTTGTCATCTCCTGTCTGGATTACTGCAACTCGCTGTTGGCTGGGCTCCCTGCCTGTGCCCTACAACTCATCCAGAACGCCGCAGCCCGTCTAGTGTTCAACCTTCCCAAGTTCTCTCACGTCACCCCGCTCCTCCGCTCTCTCCACTGGCTTCCAGTTGAAGCTCGCATCCGCTACAAGACCATGGTGCTTGCCTACGGAGCTGTGAGGGGAACGGCACCTCAGTACCTCCAGGCTCTGATCAGGCCCTACACCCAAATAAGGGCACTGCGTTCATCCACCTCTGGCCTGCTCGTCTCTCTACCACTGAGGAAGTACAGTTCCCGCTCAACCCAGTCAAAACTGTTCCCTGCTCTGGCTCCCCAATGGTGGAACAAACTCCCTCACGACGCCAGGACAGCGGAGTCAATCACCACCTTCCGGAGACACCTGAAACCCCACCTCTTTAAGGAATACTTAGGATAGGATAAAGTAATCCTTCTCACCCCCCCCCCCCCTTAAAATATTTAGATGCACTATTGTAAAGTGGCTGTTCCACTGGATGTCATAAGGTGAATGCACCAATTTGTAAGTCGCTCTGGATAAGAGCGTCTGCTAAATGACTTAAATGTAATGTAAATGTAATTTAGATGCACTATTGTAAAGTGACTGTTCTACTGGATGTCATAAGGTGAATGCACCAATTTGTAAGTCGCTCTGGATAAGAGCGTCTGCTAAATGACTTAAATGTAATGTAAATGTAGGAATGAGGGGGATTAGGTGGCCATGATGGGGATTTAACCATGACAGTGAGGTGAGCACCCCTACTCTTACAGTAAGAGTCATTGGATTTTGAATGATCACAGACTCAGGACACCCGTTTTAACGTCCCATCCGATAGGCGGCACCCTACACAGGACAATGTTCAAGGAGGTAATCAAGGTTTGAAATGATTGTTTTAGTCAAATATTATCTGTTTCAGCTTCTTGCAGTCAATATGAAGTCTAAACTTTTTTTTTTAATTACGTTTTGGCCCCCTGAACATCCGCTCAAGACAAAATGGGTCCAGACAAAATGGGTCTAGTTGGTTGTCCCTGACATAGAGTATCTACCTCAATTACCTTATACTGTCATGTTTTGTCATATATTGTCATGTCTTGTCCCTGTGCTTTCTCTTCTATTCGTTTCCCCCTGCTGGTCTTATTAGGTTTCTTTCCCTCTCTCTCTATCCCTCTCTCTCTATCCCTCTCTCTCTCTATCGTTTCGTTCCTGCTCCCAGCTGTTCCTCATTCTCCTAACTACCTCGTTTACTCTTTCACACCTGTCCCCTATTTTGCCCTCTGATTAAGTCCCTATTTCTCTCTCTGTTTCTGTTTCTGTCCTTGTCGGATCCTTGTTTGATGTTTGCTGTTCGCTGTGTACTTGTTCCGTCCTGTCGTGTTTTTGCCTTCATCAGATGCTGCGTGTGAGCAGGTGTCTCTGTCAGCTACGGCCTGCGCCTACCCGAAGCGACCTGCAGTCTGTGGCCGCTTCTCCTGTTATTCCCCTCTACAGACTAGAGGATTTCTGTTATTACCCGTTTGGACATTTCCTGTTAAGGATTCAGGATTTGTCGTTTTCTGTTTGGACTTGAATAAACTCTGTTTCTGTTAAAGTCGCTTTTGGGTCCTCACTCACCTGCATAACACATACCCCTGCACATTGGCTCTTTTACTGGTATCCCGTGTATATAGCCAAGTCATTGTGTACTTATTCCTCGTTATTAGCTTTGTATTTCTCAATTTTGCTCTGTATTGTTGGGAACAGCCTGTAAGGCAGGCATACTTACAGGCCCTTTCCAACAATGCAGAGATACTTTTTTTTAAATAACAGAGATGGTCTACACCTGTTGTTTAATGCATGTGACAAATAACATTTGATTTTTATTGAAAGGGCAGGGCGTGCAGGCGTGTTCAATCCATTTTAGCTAACCTAATTTGAAAGATTTCAATTCATATTCGAACTCAGGTCTGGTATACTGTGGTACAAAGTGGGAATGCCTAGTGTTTTCCAGCAATAGTAAAAGTACGGAGTAGCGTTTACCCTGAATTGCCCTCTATCCTCCCTGTGTTAACGCTGCAAGTCAAGAGTCAGAGCCGGACCTGCCTTGCTCTACAACGGGAGGGCAATGAATAATTGACTAGTAATTTCCCTTTCATCTCTCAGGTATAAACACAGTGCTTACTCTCCTTAACCCCTATGATGCCGGGTAACTGGGAAGGCATGTCAGTGCATAATGAGTGCAATGAGTCGAAATTGAACTTTCATTGCATGAATGCAAATTATTTGAAAATATTACGACAAGTTATATCCAGAATAATAGTTTCTGAATAGGCACTTTTAGCGTCCGTTTTAACATCAATGACTCATTATCATGCTCTGGCCATACAACAAATATAAAGATTGAATGTCCAACTCTGACCTACACCTAGTATATGTGTATAGCGATGTCAAACCTACATAAGGTGCATTGATTGACAGAATCCAGCTTCATAAGTTAACGCCCAATGTAAACTTTCATCTGTCCACTTCTACTGAAACAATGGTCACACACCTGGGACGATCCGAATGGGGCTCTCTCTGCTGCAGAATCTAAACAATTCAGAAAGATTTGTCATGGTTTTGAGTGAACCAAAGTGTCATCCTTGAAAAAAATGGAAGCCCTTTCATTGCCAGCCACAGGAAATCATCCGACAGGGCACTGTGAAGCTGGATAAACAGAGCATTGAAATCAGTTTCAGGCCCACAGGAGTGTAGTTAAAACGGGCCCACTGACTCATGGGAGAGTGATGTCCAGTATCGAGCTAGCATCCAGAGCAGCACCAGTTATTTAATTATAGACATGGCAAGCGGATGTTGACTCTGATGCATCCAGTGCTACCAAGAGATGGATGAAAATAAACAGGACAAAGTAATGTTCCAAACCGGGTGTGGGTCCAAGGGGAATGAAATCTGTGAGGGTTGTATACACACAATACAACATAATGACAGTGAAAACATGTTTTTAGACATTTTAGCAAATGTAATGAAGGTTAAATACTGAAATCTCACTTACATAAGTATTCACACCCTTGAATCAATAAGTTAGAATCAGCTTTGGCAGAGATTACAGCTGTGTGTCTTTCTGGGTAAGTCTCTAGGAACTTTGCATACTTGTGCTGTACTGTACAATAATTTTTTTCCAAGTCTTGTCATAGATTTTCAAGCAGAAAAGTCAAAACTGTAACTAAGCCACTCAGGAACATTCAATGTTGTCTCAACACTACCATTCAAAAGTTTGGGGTCACTTAGAAATGTGCTTTTTTTGAAAGAAAAGTTCATTTTTTGTCCATTAAAATAACATAAAATTGATCAGAAATACAGTGTAAACATTGTTAATGTTGTAAATGACTACTGTAGCTGGAAACAGCAGATTTTTTAAATGGAATATCTACAGAGGCCCTGGGGCGGCAGGGTAGCCTAGTGGTTGAAGCGTTGGACCAGCAACCGGAAGGCTGCAAGTTCAAGCTGACAAGGTACAAATCTGTCATTCTGCCCCTGAACAGGCAGTTGACCCACTGTTCCTAGGCCATCATTGAAAATAAGAATTTGTTCTTAACTGACTTGCCTAGTTAAATAAAGGTAATTTTTAAAATAATAATCAGCAACCATCACTCCTGTGTTCTAATGGCACATTGTGTTTGCTCATCCAAGTTTATAATTTTAAAGGGCTAATTGATCATTAGAAAACCATTTTGCAATTATGTTAGCACAGCTGAAAACTGTGTGCTGATTAAAGAAGGAATAAAACTGGTCTTTATTGCTTCTTTAATCAGACTAGTTGAGTATCTGGAGCAGCACCATTTTTGTGTTCGATTACAGGCTCAAAATGGCCAAAAACAAAGGACTTTCCTGAAACTCGTCAGTCTGTTCTTGTTCTGAGAAATGAAGGCTATTCCATGTGAGAAATTGCCAAGAAACTGAAGATCATGTACAACGCTGTGTAGTACTCCCTTCACAGAACAGCGCAAACTAACTCTAACCGGAATAGAAAGAGGAGTGGGAGGCCCCGGTGCACAATTGAGCAAGAGGACAAGTACATGAGAGTGTCTAATTTGAGAAACAGATGCCTCCCAAGTCCTCAACTAGCAGCTTCATTAAATAGTACCCGCAAAACACCCGTCTCAACATCAACAGTGAAGAGGCGACTCCGGGATGCTGGTCTTCTATCATCCTTGCTGATGACCAGCATACCCATAACATGATGCAGCCACCACCATGCTTGAAAATATGAAGTGGTACTCAGTGATGTGTTATGTTGGATTTGCCCCAAACATGATGCTTTGTATTCAGGATGTAAAGTTCATTTCTTTTACACATTTTCTGCAGTTTTACTTTAGTGCCTAATTGCAAACAGGATGCATGTTTTGGAATAGTTTTATTCTGTATAGGCTTCCTTTTCATTCTGTCAAGTAGGTTAGTATTGTGGAGTAACTTAAATGTTGTTGATCCCATCCTCAGTTTTCTCCTTTGATAGCCATTAAACACTGTAACTGTTTTGAAGTCCCCATTGGCCTCATGGTGAAATTCCTGAGTGGTTTTATTCCTCTCCGGCAACTGAGTTAAGGACACCTGTACCTTATTAACTTCATCATGCTTAGAGGTATATTAAATGTCTATTATTATTATTTTTTTCCCCATCTACCAATACGTGCCGTTCTTTGCGAGGCATTGGAAAACCTCCTTGGTCTTTTTGGTTGAATCTGTGTTTGAAATTCACTGCTCATCTGAGGGACCTTACAATTATCTGGATGTGTGGGGTACAGAGATGCGGTAGTAATAAAAAAATAATGTTAAACACACTTGCACACAGTGAACCCATGCAAATAAAAATGACTCCTTAAGCAGATTTCGACTACTGAACTTAATTAGGCTTGCCATAATAGGTTGAATACATATTGAATTAAGACATTTCAGATTTTAATTTTTAATTCATTTCTAAAACCATAATTCAACTTTGACATTATGGGGTATTGGGTGTAGGCCAGTGACATAAAATCGTACTATTATCAATTTTAAATTCAGGCTGTAAAACCACAACATTTTGAAAAAGTCAAGGGGTGTGAATACTTTCTAAATGCACGGCTTCCTACTCTTTGTGTAATGTATACCACATATACAATGCCTTGAAAAGGTTTTCAGACCCCTTGGATTCCTTTGACCTTTTGTGGGATTAAAATTGATTTAATTGTAATTTTTTTGTCAACAATCTACACAAATACTCATGTCAAAGTGGAAAAAAATATGTATTTTTTAATTAAGATTTTTAAAAAAATGTATAACGAATATAGTCGTTCCATAAGTATTCAGACCCTTTGTTTAGGCAAGCCTATATTAGCTCTGAAGTAATTTGGCTTAACAAATCTCATAGGAAGTTACATGGACTGAATGATTAACCCTTCCTCTGTCTCCCATAAATACATCTGTATGGCACAGGAGGTTGGTGGCACCTTAATTGGAGAGGATGGGCTCATGGTAGTGCTGGTTCGGAATAAGTGTAATGGAATTAAATGCATCAAACATGGTTTCCATGTGTTTGACTCCATTCGCTCCGTTCCAGCCATTATTATGAGCCGTTCTCCCCTCAGCAGCCTCCACTCCTGTACGGTCCTGAAATTCATGCACAGATTAAACTACAAAGACCAGGGAGCTTTTCGTAAACCTCAAAAAGAGGTGCAGCTACAGGTAGATGTGTATCAATAAAAAATCCAACATTGAATATCTTGCCAAGTTACAGTTGTGAATTATCTGCTTCAAAATACATGGCAAGGCTTGAAAATGGCTGTCTAACCATGATCGCCAACATCTTGACAGAGCTTTAAGAATTTTGAAAAGCATAATGGGCAAATATTGGACAATCCAGGTATGCAAAGCTCTTATAGACTTACCCTCGAAGACTCACAGTTGAAATCGATGCCAAAGATGTTTCTAACATGTATTGACACAGGAAGCTGAAAACTTATGCAATGGCTATTTTAGTTCTTGAATTGTTATTTATCTTTAAATGTAATGTTTCTTTTACTTTTACATTAGAGTATTTTGTGTAGATTGTGGACCAAATAATTAAAAACACAGTTTAATCCCACTTTGTAAAACAATAAAATGTAAAGAAATCCAAGGGTCTGACTACTTTTGCATGATTCTGATATGAGTCTGCATGCGTATCATGTGGTCTATTGAATCAAATTGGAGTTAAAGATAAAGTAGCTCCTTTCTATAGTTTGTTCAAGCCTGGAAACCAAAGGGCAGAGCATTCTCACACCAGTATTTCACTCCGACCACAGAGTGCTGCAGCACCTCTTAGAATGTCAAAATCTGTGATACAGCGGTTAAATTTATCAACTTGTTTTTGATTTAAATTTTCCATTGAAATAACTTGGTGTGATATGAGTACAGTTGAGACAGATGTTGAAATAAAATGACCTAGTTCAGTGCTTTGGGACAGCTGCGGCCCAAAACCCCATTATAGTACTGTAGATATTTACAGGTAATGTCTTTACTTGTGAATGGGAGATTATGTTTTCTAGAGAAACACACAACCATTGAATGGCCACTAAAGAAATGTTGTGTTCCTATTTGAAAGTCTCTGAATTTCAGAGCGTCTAGTCCACTCTTTCTTTCATTTCCAATTCGTATTTCATATTAAAGTGTACATTGTTTGATCACAGGCTAAATCGAAGTTTTAAAACTGCAGGATTAATCACTAATCCCAAAAAGTTATAGCTTGATATAGTTACAATTCTTATCGGGGTAAACATTTATCTTACCAGGAAATTATATTAATTTGTAAAAATGTCTAACATTTTATTTTCACTTCAAATTTATTATAGATTATTTGTGTTGAACAGTCACAAAAAAATCCCAATTAAATCCATTTTAACTCCAGGTTGTAACACAAACATTTGGACAAAGTGAATGCTGCATATTAATCTTACCAGTTTTCATTTTGAATTCATTTGTAGCACGTTATAGAATTTAGTCTTCACTTTGACACAACGGGATTTTTGTGTAGAACCATGATAAAGGTTGTAACACAACAACATGTGGAAAGTCCGTGCAAGAGTGCTAATTAACACTGGCTCTCTATTTATTGGTTCTGTATACAGTACACACACTTAGACTACTAAACTAAATATACTAGGCAAATGCAAATGTACACTTAATCTGCATACGTACTGAAGAGTAAATAATTGAACAACATACAGTATAACCATACTAGACTACTGACCCATTCCATGCCCCAGTGTGTGATTAGCAGCCTGGCTGAACTCTGGACAGACATAGGTGTCTTCAAAGAAGCGTGGAGGTTAAGTGGACAATTGGACACGGGGTCATTAATCTTCCACGGTCAGGACTTTGAGTGACAGGAGTGCCTGTGCTCCATTCATTCCAAACGTCTGTCCCATCCCGGCAGTCTTGGAAATCCTACTTGGAGCAGGCCCATATGGCTGCTCACACAGTGTATGCTAGTTGTTTAGAAGTTAGCCAAAATCCTGGTTTCAACTAAGCTTTATTTAAAATTCAAATAGAAGAAATGTTTCTCTATTGTAGCACCAGGGAAGTAAACCTGGGTTGCTGGCATGAAAGGTTAACCCAATTGATGGGAATTGTAACATGGTTTATTTAGTGAGGATCGCTACACTGCCCCCTCTGAACAGTAAGGCAGGTCTTCCAAGTGTGGATCTATCACAGCCCCGGCAGTGCATTCTCAATGGCCTCATGAACACCATCCTACTTCTAACACCAATGTAGTGAATGGAGGGATAGGGATGTGAACCTGGGTTTTTGGCATGAAAGGGAGATACTCTACGCATTGCACCAATAGTGTTAACCCATATAATGGAAATTGTAATGTGGCTCATATAGCGAAGATCGCATAGAAATTACCCTCTAAAAAGTGGTACTTGGATCACGTCTACAGTGCTGCTCATTGCTCACACAGTGAATGGTAGTTACTTTCGATTGAATTTATTTTTTATTTTTTAAATAATTCAAAATTATATTCCTTTTATCTCATTATAAACATAGTTACTGAAGATACAATGGCAAATACACTTGGTCTATCCCTTTTTTCAAACTCTGATTGGTAAACACTCAATAACCAATAATTAGAAATACCCATGCATCTTCAGTAAGAATGTTTACACAGTCTAATCTTCCTCGTGCTTACACACCACCACACAGATGTAATTGTTGGAAAAGCTCACTGCTTTACATTTCTGGTCTATTTAGGCCTGCTACTTAAACACAATGTGTATTTAATTGAAATGAAGACCAAGTACACATCCTTAAAGACGTCCTCCAGTGATATTTTTATTTGATTTTTTACTGGACCACCTATTGAAATGTGCCTTTTTAAGTAAATCGGGTGTCAAATGAGGTGAAAAGGAGACTGGAGTGCCACTTTAAAAAAAACTTCAAACTGGGAGAGATCTGTCTATGTGATCAGTCTATGCTAGCTGTTGGCCAAAATCTCTGACAACACCAACAAAGGCTTACAGTGTAAGCAATTAAATATGATAATGAGCTTAGTGTACACACACTCTTTCTAAACAATGGGAGTCTGATCTGTCACCCACCCCAGAGTGTCTGCCTATCTGCTAGTGATGGTGTCGTCCCCTCCCACACAGGCTAACAGCTGGGACAGCAACAGTTAGGGCGGAAGAGGCAGCGTTGGTAGCTTCCTACCCAAGTCCTGCCCCTGGATTCAGGCGAGAGAATTGGACCGTCAGCCCTGGGAAATGTTCAATAAGTCAGTCTTCTTTAATCATTCTTCTTATTGGATAGGATCAGATGGTTCCCTCCTTGTGTCACTCTATTTCAAAACGTTTCCACCCACTGAACAAGACCCTGGTGTACAAACAGAGCAAGCTTATCACAGCAAGAACATCCAGATGGTGCCCTGTGCATATATCCCCCCCCCCCCACACACACACACACACAAAAAACAAAACAATAATAATGTGGGTGAACACAAGGGCACTCATTCTAGAAACAGCAGTGGGCCTACTTTGGCTCTTGCACAGTTCTTCAAAAGGGGACCACCACAGATTTTATGAATAGAACACATGGTGCCGACTTGAGTCTATATATGCCTGTGTTGTATTTTGAATGACGAACTTACAACATGTCTGTCCTCCAGGACATCAACAGTACCCGGTGTCACAGGAAGGCCAAGAAGATCATCAAGGCCACCCGAGCCACAGCAGCTACCATCTAGAAGGCGGAGACAGTACAGCTGCGTCAAAGCTGGGACAGAGACTGATAGAATCTGTTTATCTCCAGGCCACCAGACTGTTAATATGGCGGCAAACAATTGGCCCAGCGCCGTCATTGTAAAAAAGAGAATTTGTTCTTTTTCTGACTTGCCTAGTTAAATAAAGGTTAACTAATTCAGTTAAACATGTTTTTAAACAGTCATCACTAGCAAGTCTCTCCACCCAGTACCATGCCCTGAACCTTAGACATTGTCACTAGCCGGCTACCATCTGGTACCCTACCCTGCACCGTCGAGACTGCTGCCCTATGTACAGTTGAAGTCCGAAGTTTACATACACCTTAGCCAAATACATTTAAACCCAGTTTTTCCACAATTCCTGACATTTAATCAGAGTAAAAATTCCCTGCCTTAGGTCAGTTAGGATCACCACTTTATTTTAAGATTGTGAAATTTCTGAATAATAGTAGAGAGAACAATTTATTTCAGTTTAAAAAAATGTCATTACATTCCCAGTGGGTCAGAAGTTTACATACACTCAATTAGTATTTGGTAGCATTGCCTTCAAATTGTTTAACTTAGGTCAAATGTTTCGGATAGCCTTCCACAAGCCTCCCACAATAAGTTGGGTGGATTTTGGCCCATTCCTCCTGACAGAGCTGGTGAAACTGAGTCAGGCTTGTAGGCCTCCTTGCTCACACACGCTTTTTCAGTTCTGCCCACAAATGTTCTAAGGGATTGAGGTCAGGGCTTTGTGATGGCCACTCCAATATCTTGATGTCCTAAATGTCCTAAAGCCAATTTGCCACAACTTTTGAAGAATGCTTGGGGTCATTGTCCATTTGGAAGACCCATTTGAAATAATCTGTCTGTAAACAACTGTTAACAAAAATTACATGTGTCATGCACAAAGTAGATGTCCTAACCGACTTGCCAAAACTATAGTTTGTAAACAAGAAATTTGTGGAGTGGTTGAAAAACTAGTTTTAATGACTCCAACCTAAGTTAATTTAAACTTACGACATCAACTGTACATAGACATTCAGCACTGGTCACTTTCATAATGTTTACATAATGTTTTACCACTTTGTCTGTACTGTATTCTAGTTATGGCTCATCCTACTGTACACATAATTTCTATTCATATTCTGCCCACAATGTCTGTACAGTACACACCATTCACATACATATTTATATTCTGGACATTGCTCATTCTGATATCTCTTAATTTCTTGTTCGATTTTTTGTCTTCTTTTGAATTTTGTGTATTGCTGTGTTGTTGGGGCTTATTATTATTTAACTAGGCACGCCAGTTAAAAATAAATTCTTATTTACAATGACGGCCTACCCCCGACAAAACTGGACGACCCTGGGCCAATTGTGCACCGCCCTATGGGATTCCCAATCACAGCCGGATGTGATGCAGCCTGGATTTCAACCACTGAGATGCAGTGCCTTAGACCGCTACACCACTCGGGAGCCCCAGTGATAGAAACATAAGCATTTCGCTGCAGCTCTGAAATGCAAAACTTAGTACACAACAAGTTGATTTGTGCCCCTACTTAAATGTACATGCATTTCCAATACATTTGAACTCATCTCAACGTAACGGCCACACAACCATTCAATTTGCTTCCATCGTGTGTGTACTCAGTTGTAAATCAATGACTGGATGATTCAGAATGGCACATCAATAGATGTCTGTGGGAAAATGGCACCTGCAGTCTGTGGCCTGTGGGGGACAGTTTTCTGCTCCAGTAACTGTATTCCTGTAAGGCAGACCATGCATGATGGCGATACTTTAAAATTTCCTGTCATGGGACAAAATAAGTCTGACTGTCATCAGACTTTTAAATATTAAATATCTCATGTGATTATGTATTCAAACATGCAAATCCAGCTATAGTTGTGATCCCAAATTAGGTAAAAAAAACGAGTTAGTGGAGTAGAGTTTGATTTCTATTGGATCAGACTAAAATATTATTTCATAGGTTTCCTCCATTTGTAGTTTAGCTATATCAAATATAAGCAACCTATTGTGTTCGGTTCGCGCTTTCGCGCTATCCGTCTCTCACAAACATGCCACGATGAACAGAAAGGTACACGCTGGCTTGCTGGATTTCCTTATGTCCGCTGCGAGCCTTGTATGATTTAAACCCTATCCAGTCGCTGTGAAATCAGTCTGACCTCTTCATTTCAACAATAGTCTCCTCCTTGTCGACGCCAGCAACCGCGACCCCTCGAGTGAGCGCTGATGTGACCAATGGCTGACGGAATCCTTGCTTCCTCACATGGCCCGTGGGCGAATCGGAATGTTCGGTGAACAGAACTACAGTGGGCCTGGCTCTCAGGTTTGGTTGAAATGGTAAGCTTGGGATGATATTTTGTGAGTTGTCTTTGACAGATTTATTTAATTGTTACATTGTTTACATATTTTAAGCGACTGCAGCAAGTCAATTAAGTTTATTGGAGCTATGCAGGTCAAATAAAATGTATCTGCTCCCCGTTTTGTAAGGCATTTCTAAAGTAAGCGCTTAGGCAGCAACGGTGGTTTTCCTATCCTATAAAATGTTTGATATTTCAAATACATTTCATTAATATTGTGGATTTGTTGGAAGTAAATGTTGCATGTTTACAATGTGTCTTGACAGTGTAAACTCTCCATATAATCATGGTAACACTGCTACATTTGTATTAGGTTGTTACATTGTTAATATCCATGCTACATAGTCAGCTACTAAGTTTGTTTTGTGTAACAGTAATGCATTTATTTAACTGTATTCCACGCAAGTAAATGGCAACATTTGGTTTCTTCTTAAAACAAACCGTTGACTGGCTGTTTTTAACACATTGCTGTACGGTATTACGATGTACGCTATTCACAGCAAAGGTACCTGCATAATAAGTAGGTTATTCCTGAAAGCAGGTGTCAACATGGAGCGGTACAGTGATTTTAGATAAACATTTGTGCACCACAAGTGAGTACGATTGACATTCTAAAATATAATTTGTTCTTTTTGCGCCAGATTTCTCTACGGTTTGGACTGAGACCGTTGCTACTGTGATAAAGGGACATCTGGATGGATACAGGGCTACCCTGCCACACCTTTCTTCGTCAAGCAAAAGTGTTTTACTTCTCAGCTGGATACAATTATAAGAACAAACGGACCGTACTTTGGAATACTTTTACCAACATTTTTATTTGAAGCCAACTTGAATGGCATGGGTTTTGAGGAAACTTTACTCTGGTATTTTTGAAAGTGTTCACAAGAGTGGTGGAGTTTACTTTTGAGGAGTCTTCTGAAGTCTGTACAGGAACTAAATCTCAAAATGGATCAAGCAAGTGGTGGAGAGGATCCTAATAAACCTAATAAAAAGAAAGAAAAAGAGGATGAAAGTAAAAACAAAAAACTGGTAGGTATTTTCTGAGTTTTCTGAGCCAACTTCCTTTGAAAAGTTAATCTGAACTGTGTCCTGTTATTTGACATTCAAGGGTTACCTGATATACAGACTTCCCATTGCAATATAATGTCATTTTGACCAAGTTATGTAAATTGTTACATAGTTTTCGCATGCTAGTTATGAGTGAATCAGTTTTACAACTCATAAGTTTGGATGTTGAAAGCCATGCAAAGGAATTTATGCACATGCCCCATTTACTGTTTTGCATTAGACCTTTTTAATCAGTCACCTCAATTGTATGCCCGTGTGTTAAAGTCAATCCATCACAACAGTTTATGAACCAACCCCACTGCTCACGCTAGTAACCCTGGGGAGTTGACTACATCACATGTCATGCACTGCATCCCTGTGGCGCAAGACACGCTTAGAAATATCTATTGATGGGCTGGCAGCCCCAAATGGGAATCGTATTACTATTTAATGTAATAGTCATATTTTAGCCTAGATGGCTGCTCGTATTTCACTTAAGTTACTTTTGAAAACCCTATGCTTTTTCATCTAAGTCTTTCCTACAAGTACCAGGTGAGGCCTTTGATATGGTCTCCATTACAGTTAGTTTGAACGTCAAAGCATTCATGTTGCAGAGACGGTTTAAGTGGAAAGGTCAGCAACTTGCTGACCATGAGGGCAGAACAAGTCCTTGTGGTTTTCAGAGCAGTCTTTTGTGCTGTGCATGAGTGTCAGCATTATAGATAAAACCTGAACCAAACTAAACGGTATTATCAGCACTATGACATGAACAACCACCAAGCAACAGTGCATAGGCTAGGCAGCTAAGTTACTTGTTGATAATAACTGATAGCTTGTATCTAACAGACTTTATTTCATTCTTCAATTTAGCTGTGGAGTCTCCCTATCGGCCTTGTCTGATAGTGTCTAGCGTTGTTTAGTTACCCCCACACTGGTTGATATACACTCAGTGTCCAGTTTATTAGGTACACCATTTAGTACTGGGTTGGACACCCCTTTGCCTCCAGAACAGCCTGAATTCTTTGGGGCATGGAAACATTGCTCAATTGGTATCAAGGGACCTAACGTGTGCCAGGAAAACATTCCCCACACCATTACAGGAACCATGATTCATCGGACCAGGCAATGTTTTTCCACTCCTCCCAGTGTTGTTGATTGGGGGCCCACTGGAGCTGCTTCTTTTTTGTTTTTAGCTGATAGGAGTGGGACCCGGTGTGGTCGTCTGTGCATTCCGAGATGCCGTTCTGCACACCACTGTTGTACTGCGTCGTTATTTACCTGTTTGTGCCAGCCTGTTAGTTTTCACGATTCTTGCCATTCTACTTCAACCTCTCATCAACTAACTGTTTTTGGCCACAGGACTGCCGCTGACTGGATGTTTTTTTGTTTGTCGCACCATTCTCTGTAAATCCTAAACACTGTTGTGTGTGAAAAGCCCAGGATGCCGTCTGTTTCTGAGATACTGGAACCGGCTCACACTCGTTTTGCCCATTGTAACATTCAATTTAACAGTAACTGAATGCCTCGATGCCTGTCTGTCCTGCTTTATTTTGCAAGCCATGGTCACTTGACTCACTGTCTGTAGGAGCGAACCATTTTCGTGAACCTAATAAATTGTCCACTAAGTGTAGTCTGGTATAGTGTCTAGGATTGTTTAGTTACCCACGCACTGGTTGATATAGGAGGTGTATAGTTGTGATCGTAGTGTCTCTAGGGTCTATTGAGCTATTACTTCCCAGAGCACCTCATCTCTTTTTAAAATTTTACCCCTTTTTCTCCCCAATTTCGTAGTGTCCAATTGTTGTAGTAGCTACTATCTTGTCTCATCGCTACAACTCCCGTACGGGCTCGGGAGAGACTAAGGTTGAAAGTCATGCGTCCAGCCGCACCAATGTGTCGGAGGAAACACCATGCACCTGGCAACCTTGGTTAGCGCGCACTGCACCCGGCCCGCCACAGGAGTCGCTGGTGTGCGATGAGACAAGGACATCCCTACCGACCAAGTCCTCCCTAACCCGGACGACGCTAGGCCAATTGTGCGTCGCCCAACGGACCTCCCGGTCGCGGCCGGTTACGACAGAGCCTGGGCGCTAACCCAGGGTCTCTGATGGCACAGCTGGCGCTGCAGTACAGCGCCCCTTAACCACTGCGCCGCCCGGGAGGCCCAGCACCTCATCTCTCGCCTGAAATTTAAGTGGGGTATACATAATTATTCGTATTTCACAAACTACTTTGACTGAATTAACTTCAACAAAATTTGCCCCAAAATAAACCATGTTCGGTAATAATTAGTCACCAGTGTATGTAGGACAATCTCAGGATTTTTTAAAGGTGGACTCCCATGTCTTAATTACAACACTGAAGGGATGTGGTCTCTCTTCAGTGTGGTCATCATAATGACCGTTCCACTCACCCTGTTGGAAACTAAAACTGGTTGGAAAGATGGGCTGTAAAAGAAGCATGTTACAAAGAGCGGCAGAAATGCAAGGGGAGGGAAAGTGGAAATTCTACATGGGAACACAGCCGCATATTTGCCTCTGCCGCTTGAATCGAAAAAAGTTCAACTTTTGCCACTTGCCGCCACAGGGCTTTCTGTGCCACCAGAGTTGTCAATCAACTGCGGTACAGTGGACTGTTCTTGCCCTGCTGTTTGTAAGCTCCTTGAGCAAAAGTCAAAGAAGGCAAAGTTGCCTCCTCTGCTCAACCAGGATGTAGGCATACAGTTGAGCTGATCACATGTCTTGACACTGCTCCATTTCCTGTCACTGACTTACTATAGTGTAACCTGGGAAGGGTTCCTGTACAAGGCCAGCATGTTAAGTAGTTAAGTCTAGTATGACAGCGTTCATTCAGCTAATCTGTGGATCAAGAGAGATGAGTTATCCAGGACAATGCCCTAACCTTGGCCACCACTAAGGTAAAGAAGATTATCCGTTTAGCCTAAAATTAAAGAGCAGGATGGCTATCTGGCCGACTTTATGACTTTGTTTACCAAATATGTCCTTCCAATTTTTACTCAACCATGTCCTGACTGCGATGGGCAGGATTCTTCTGTCTTGAGCAGTAGGGCTGTTGTGACTGGGAGAATCTGCCCATTGGTGAGCTGCTCCATTTGGCTTATGCAATTGCAAACCTCTCGTTGCCTCAAGTTATGACTCTAAACCAGATGAGCAGCCACACAGAGCTCTGTGTATAATAAATAAATAAATAAATAGCTAGTTACATATCGGGATATTATTGTATTGCATCGCTTTGGCAATATTGCAATATTCTTTTTGCGCTAGTTGGCTGTACCTGTACCAAAACTCCCATATTTTTTCTTCATAGCGAGTTTTCCATCTTTAAAAAAAAATAGGGTGCCAATTTGTTTTCAACACTTTAATTTGTTTTCTCATGGCTCTCTCTTGTCCCTCTGCTGGTGAGAATTTTTTTCGAATCATCGAATCGCAATACAATCACAGTACCAAATCGCAATACATATCGTATTGGCACCTAAGTATTGTGATATTGTATCGCGAGGTCTCTAGCAATTCCCAGCCCAAGAATGACTGTGACGAGAAGTACTAACAAAACAAATAAATAATTCCTCTAGCTCTTGGGTTGCAGGCAGTGGGGAGGGGTTGGATCTCTGGTATGTGTTCCAGCAGGGTTAACTAACGTAAATAGAATGGCTGTGATTTCTAGCCAGCAGAAAACCCCTGTGTTTTGTAGACTGTAATGACATAGTAGGACCAGAACCCCCATGGTCTCCCGAGAGGGTGCAGTTCATGTGGTATTTAAATGTTGCGGAAATGTAGAGTGTTACAACAACACCATGTAACTCTTAAATGTCCTCCAGTCGCCCAGCCACTACCTTCCATTCGTTGACACCACAGTCCGGTCTTTAGTGTTCTTAGTTGCTGCCTCACTACTGCCTTGCTGAATGCTGATGTCATCCCAGGACACTCCCATTCGGTGAGCTCACTGCGCGCTACACAATCCTTAAGAGGTCTCAGGCATGTTCACTAGTGTTGCCTAATCCTCAACAGTGCAGCGAAGGCAAAGAGATGCAGGCCCGTGCTCTGGGTGCTCTGGCTCTTGCTAACCCAGATGGCCTGAGAGTGGAGGGAGGAAGTCATCATTCATCCCTGGGTGGAGCCTTGATCTGACTTTTAGTTTTTCCCTCCTTTTTTTCTCCCCTCTTTGCACATGCATGCCTAGATGCATGCAGGCTTATATACATGCCAAAATATTTCCCAACACTTTCCCTGACCCTTGATTTCTTCCAGAGAAAGAGATTCAGAGATTGTCTGTGATCAGTGGGAATGTGTGTGGATCGAGGCCAGAATTTAGGGATAGTGATGAGTCTGTGTTTTAAGGTGGATTAGAGGTGGAGGTTGTCATTTCAAAGCAGCTCCACTGAGAGTTGTGGTGGCAGGGCAGTATGATTCCCTTTAGCGTGGGTTTCCTTTAGACTTCAGCGAAAGGCTCAGTCTTACCTGTTGAAAGCGCCTCTGGTGAGGAGACAAACATTTGAAAGCTGTGTTTGTTTTATTGAGTCACCGGCAGGATAACGTCACAACAACACTATCTGGGCTCTTGTTTGTGATGTGGACACAAAATAACAGCCAAGGACGCCAGGAAAACACCTCAGATAATTTTAAGGTTAAGGCCACTTTTATCAGGTTGTCTGTCACAAATGTCATGTATGAGTCATTTTTGGTTGCCCCATGTTTGCAGTTATCAAAGTATAACCGCCAAGCACCTTTGACTTCTAACGGAATGAACAGATAAATGTAAATGTAAATGAAGGAATTCATGAGATCCGGTTATCCAGACCTAGAGCCCCCTCCGCTGCATTCCAGGGTAGGTAGGTAGGTAGGTAGGTAGGTAGGTGTGCCACCATATGTACCCCAAGATCCCTTGACAACTGGAGGATTATGTGGGTTATACTGTCTTAATAATGAAACGGAGTAAATGCTAAGCTGTATTTCAACTCGTTTAATGTAAGTGAATCTCAAATAAAGATTTTGATTCAGTTAACATACGTGAAAACCAATTTAAGGCCAATTTAATTAACTGAGAGGCAGAAAAGCTTATTTACTCTACATTTCAGTGTGTAGTAGTCATAAATATATTTGAATAGAGCTGCTCTCAAAGCATATCAGTATAATAATAATGTTGACATTGACTTACTGACACGTTTTGTGACTGCTCTCTGACTTCATGTGTGAAGCAATTTAGGTGGTATGACTGATGACATGATTGTACAATACAGGGAAAATATAAAACAACTTAATCTCCTCCACATTTGGAGTTGGTTGATTTGTCAAATTCATACTGTAGCCTAGCCCAGTGTTTGCCAACATCAGTCTTCCAGTCTTAATCCTATTTCACATTTACAAGTGTGTAATTTATATGCATGTGAATTAGAAATGTTTAAAAAATGTGTGCTGTTGGGTGTATGCGAGGATTGGATTTGGAAACACTGGCCTAGCCCATATGTTATATAGATTATATTAATGATTAGACTTGCACAAATAAAATGTGTATGAATGTATGTCCTAACTTATTGCATAAATATCCTAGCTAGATTCCATGCCAAGTTTTATATGATAAATAGACAAGTGACATAAGGGATTACACAGTAGGGTGGAATAATAGACTGTCATTGTGGAGGGTTACTGGACCCCTTGATTCACAATGTTAATGGTTGCTCATAGCATTGGAGAACAAAATAGTGTATCTTTTGTCTAAATGAAATATTTTGGATGAGATATCCTATATTATTTTCACTGTTGTGGTTACATGGTTTCCGTTCATGTTCTGGAATTCTGTTGGGACTACTAGCTAAAGTTTCTCAGGCTGAAGGTGTAAAATTTGTCTTCTTGCCAAGTAAACAACATCAAGCAAAACGACATCTTACATTGTAACCACACTAGCGTACCTCATGTGAACTTTCATATGATCAGGTGACATAGGCATATGACTGCCAAATTCCTAGAATGCCATAGTCCTTTTCGCCAATGCTCTCTTTTAGAGATAGCAAAAGGATTAGTGTAGATCAGTAACTCAAAGGTCACACAGAGTTCAACACACACACACACACACACACACACACACACACACACACACACACACACACACACACACACACACACACACACACACACACACACAGAGAGAGGAAGGGATTGTTATACCTCAGTGATTCAAATTTTGGCATGTTTTTAGGGGCTTTAGGATGCACATCAGGTCACAGCTACATGTGTGAATGTGGGGCGTGATACTTCCATTAAAAAATACTGAAAGAAAGAATAGGCCTTGTTCAAACACGGCTAATATGCTAACATGCCATGGCCATCAAAGAGTGATACAACACAACAGTACAAGGTCTACTGTATACAGAAGCCTACCGTATCAATAGTAGTGGATGCCTACATTTCAATGACTCAGTTGTGCTGTGGTGTTACTGTTGTGGTAAAACTAATTTGGCTGATAGAGGTAGATAGCAGTATCAGATAGAAGAATTTATATGTTATTTTGTGATTTTGTATGGTGTCCTTGGTGGCCTGGTCCTCAATTGTGGAGATAGAGGGTCTGTGTGAGAAGAGAACAGCAGGAAATAGACCATGTGAGTTTTTCATGCCACTCAGGAAGTGGGAGAGAGGAAGTGGTGAAGAATGCTTTAGTCACGCTGGCTGTGGAAGAAAAGGCTCCATCTGATCTGACATCACCCTGTCAGATATTTATACAGGCCTGTTCTTGGCAATTAGAAGAATAAAGAAGTATAAATCTCATTCTTCAACCTTGACGTGGTGTAAATTACTAGGGCTGGGTATTGTCAGGGACCTCATGATTACATTTTATCACGATACAGTACATTGGCAAGGACCCCCCCAACTCTAGTAAACTCCCAAATGAGTCGGTAAATAGTCAGTTCTTTCCACATGACTTCAATGTCTTGATGTTGAGCCGGGGCGGCAGGTAGCCTAGTGGTTAGAGCATTGGGACTAGTAAATTAATGGTTGCAAGATCGAATCCCTGAGCTGACAAGGTAAAAAATTGGTCGTTCAGCCCCTGAACAAGGCAGTTAACCCACTGTTCCTAGGCCGTCAATGAAAATAAGAATTTGTTCTTAACTGACTTGCCTAGTTAAATAAAGGTAAAAAAAAAAATATGGAAAGACACTAAAGCATGAAACATACTGAGAAACTGCTAATAGTTACTTATCACAGTGGGAGGCCGTCCCTTATTTTGCTACAACAAAAGCGGTACTTGCTGCATGACGATCCGGTTGTGACGAACGAACCATTTCTACTTTTAAAATGGCGAAGGCATTTTCTCCGAACATCCACAGATGAACCAGTCAGACTTCATATGCAATGTAGGCTATGGGATGGTAGCTAGCTAAGTGCACACACAATGCACAAAACACAATACTTCCTTCACACTAGTTAACCACTTTAGTTAGTATTGATATAATTATATCACAATAGATTAGCTAGTTTACATGAAATAACTGCCTGTGTTAGCTGCCTGTGTTAGCTGCCAAGTTATCTAGCTAGCTAAGGACACTGCACTATCTAGCTAAGTAGCTATGTTGTGCTTGCTAGCGAATATATGTAAACGTTAGCTAGCTAGCTAGCTAGCTAAACATTTGGATATGAAATAGGCACTGTCGGGATTGGGTTTATGGAGGGTGAATTACATTTCTTCTTCGGTATCTTGCTAAGTAGTTATCTAGCTGTGGCCCAGGGTTTCCGTTTGTCGTATTTGGCCCCAAAAATAAATAAATAGGTTGCTGGCCAATTTGTGCTCCAACTTTAAAGGCAAATATACACTACCGGTCAAAAGTTTTAGAACACCTACTCATTCAAGGTTTTTTTCTTTATTTGTACTACTTTCTGCATTGTAGATTAACAGTTAAGACATCATGAAATAACACATAGACAACTATGACATAACACATACAAAATCATATAGTAACCAAAAAAAGCGTTAAACAAATCAAAATATATTTCAGATTCTTCAAAGTAGCAACCCTTTGCCTTGATGCCAGCTTTGCACACTCTTGGGATTCTCTCTACCAGCTTCACCTGGAATGATTTTCCAATAGTCTTGAAGCAGTTCCCATATATGCTGAGCACTTGTTGGCTACTTTTCCTTCACTCTGCGGTCCAACTCATCACAAACCATCTCAAATAGCCCTTACACAGCCTGGAGGTGTGTTGGGCCGTTGTCCTTCTGAAAAACAAATGATAGTCGCAAACCAGATGGGATGGCGTATCGCTTCAGAATGCTGTGGTAGCCATGCTGGTTAAGTGTGCCTTGAATTCTAAATAAATCACAGAAAGTGTCACCAGCAAAGCACCCCCACACCATCACACCACCTCCTCCATGCTTCATTGTGAGAACCACACATGCGGAGATCATCCATTCACCTACTCTACGTCTCACAAAGACACGGCGGTTAGAACCAAAAATCTAAAATTTGGACTCATCAGACCAAAAGACCACCTTCCACCAGTCTAATGTCCATTGCTTGTGTTTCTTGGCCCAAACAAGTCTCTTCTTATTATTGGTGTCCTTTAGTAGTGGTTTCTTTGCATCAATTCGACCATGAAGGCCTGAGTCTCCTCTGAACAGTTGTTGAGATGTGTCTGTTACTTGAACTCTGTGAAGCATTTATTTGAGCTGCAACCTGAGGTGCAGTTAACTCTAATGAACTTATCCTCTGCAGCAGAGGCATCTCTGGGTCTTCCTTCCCTGTGGCGGTCCTCATGAGAGCCAGTTTTGTCATAGCCCTTGATGGTTTTTACGATTGCGCTTGAAGAAACTTTAAAAGTTCTTGACATTTTCCATTTTGACTGACCTTCATGTCTTAAAGTAATAATGGACTGTCGTTACTCTTTGCTTATTTGAGCTATTATTTAGTTTTAATGTCTTCACTATTATTCAACAATGTAGAAAATAGTACAAATAAAGAAAAACCCTTAAATGAGTAGGTGTCCAAATGTTTGACTGGTATTGTATATACAGTGCATTCAGAAAGTATTCAGACTCCTTTTTCCACATTTTGTTACATTACAGACTTATTTTGAAATTATTCTAAAACTGAAATACTTTATTTCCAAAGCATTCAGAACCTTTCCTATGAGACTCGAAATTGAGCTAAGGTGCATCCTTGAGATGTTTTTACAACTTGATTGGTGTCCACCTGTGGTAAATTCAATTGATTGGACATGATTTGAAAAGGTGCATGTCATAGCAAAAACCAAGCCATGAGGTCGAAGGAATTGTCCGTAGAGCTCTGAGACAGGATCATGTTGAGGCACATATCTAGGGAAGGATACCAAAACACTTCTGCAGCATTGAAGGTCCCTAAGAACACAGTGGCTTCCATCAATCTCTTTAAAAAATATAATTTTGTACTCCCGGTCACGGCTGACTGTGACACAGCCTGGGATCAAACCCGGGGCTGTAGTGACGCCTCAAGCACTGTGATGCAGTGCATTAGACCGCTGCATTACTCTGGAGGCCCACTCTGTCAATCTTAAGTGGAAGAAGTTTGAAACCACCAAGACTCTTCCTAGAGCTGGCTGCCCGGTAAAACTGAACACCATCCCTACAGTGAAGCATGGTGGTGGCATCATCATGCTGTGGAGATGTTTTTCAGCGGAAGGGACTGGGAGACTAGTCAGGATCGAGGGAAAGATGAACAGAGCAATGTACAGAGCTCTCATTGATGAAAACCTGCTCCAGAGCACTCAGACTGGGGCGAAGGTTCACCTTCCAACAGTACAACGACCAGAAGCACACAGCCAAGATAACCCAGGAGTGGCTTCGGGACAAGTCTCTGAATGTCCTTGAATTGCCTAGCCAGAGACCATTCGGACATCTCTGGAGAGACCTGCAAATATCTGTGCAGCAAATCTCCCCATCCAACCTGACAGAGCTTGAGAGGATCTGCAGAGAAGAATGGGAGAAACTCCTCAAATACAGGTGTGACAAGCTTTTAGCATTCTACCCAAGAATACTCAAGGCTGTAATCACTGCCAAAAGTGCTTCAACGTAGTACTGAGTAAAGGGTCTGAATATTTGTGTAAATGTGATATCTGTTTTTTATTTTTAAGACATTTGCAGAAGTTTCTAAACTTTTTTTTTTTGCTTTGTCATTATGGAGTATTGTGTGTAGATTGATTGAGGGGAAAAACTATTTAATACATTTTATAATAAGGCTCTAACATGACAACTTGGAAAAAGTCAAGGGGTCTGAATACTTTCTGAATGCACTGAATATGTATTTATTTGTTGTTTACATTGTTCCAAGTGGTCAGAAAAAATAATATTGTCATCTAAATGTAACTGTTTGGCACACATAACAGTCATGCAACACTTGCTCCTTACCCTTATTTTTTCTTGATTTCTAGTAGTCTTCCACAGATCTGACCTCCCCCTTTTCCTCCTAAGCAACCAGTAAACATTCGCCCGGTTCAAGTTTCTTTTTGCTCTCGACATTACTGTTTTAGGAGTTTGTAATAAAACATTTTGTTGATGATTTTGTTGATTATGATAGGTCAGTCCCTATTGTTCACATGCATGCGATGCTTACATGTTTCACGTAAAGAGAGCATGGGTTGGGGGATTACAGAATGTTTTTTCTAAGCAAATTAGGGATTTTGCTAACTAAATGGATGAAATTATGTTACAGGAACAGCACGGACAGTGTAATAATAACATCCTGCGTCAATCACACAGGCACTCGCCGGCTTTCTTTTTTTACACAGTGTGACCATCGGGCTCCTTCTTGAGTAATTTCTGTGTCTTTATTATTTTATCAAACAGTTTGCTTAAAGCATCAGACAAGCTCAGTGCATATGTCGTTGGTTTTATATATGGAAAAATAAGTTTAAACATTTTGACCAATTGATTGGTCGAAAGAACAGGATGACTCTAAGTCGACCAAGGTTTGTTTTTGTCGGTGATGGCCCTAATCACGTGACACCATTATTCCTATGTAAAGACTCAATAGCGCATTGAAGCCAAATTAAGTCGGTTAAGATGGCGGCTCAAGGGTATATAACATGCACAGTTTGAGCTCAGTGATCTCCCCTCTCATTGAGTAACGCCTTCCACATTCTTGAGTTCAGTTAGGCGAGCCGAATGAGTGTGCTCGCATACTCCCGTAAAAGACCTTCGTTCGAAAAAATAGAAAAAAGCAGCAATCGTACTGTTTGTCCATCTTGAAACTCCATAGCCATCCACTTCCTCAAAATAGAAACTATGTGTTTGATATCATTTCACTAATTCCACTCCAGCCATTACCACGAGTCTGTCCTCCCCATTTAACATGCCACCAACCTTCTGTGATGCACAAACTGTTCCAGATGGGAAGTATGTGGACGCCTTAACTCAAGTTGACGGCCAAATGGGGTACTGCAGGTTGCAATTAGGAGCTAAATTATAAATAAAGCTAAAAATACTTGTTTTGTGTGCGATTTTAAAATAATTGGTTCAAGGACACACATCTGGTGTTTTATAAGCAATTATTGGTACTATGATTGTCTTTTAAAACATGTTTTATTTACACAAAGATTGACCACGAAGATTGCCATTTTTCCATTCATTATAATGGGGATCCTGTTTTCTGCAAGCAGTTCCGTGGTCGTCCTTGAACTTCCATGGTTCAATGAGAGGGTGGTGGCAGTCATTCCTCCCCTGCTCTTTCCCCATCTACCACAGAGACGACTGAGGGGCTCCCCCTTTCACTTTAAACATTATCTGATGGATTTTATGAACAGGGCAAATGTCAGTGGAGTGCTCAGATTAATCTCGGATGATCCTTTTATTATTTAACCTTTAACTAACTAGGCAAGTAAGTTAAGAACAAATTCTTATTTTCAATGAATATGTCCACAATATTACTGTATATATATATATACTTTTATATACTTGGGTGTCTGCTGCCTTTCCATGTAATGAGTCTGTATCTGTTTCACGCCAACACACACACACACACACACACACACACACACACACACACACACACACACACACACACAAACACACCCTGTTAAGCGAACTCTAGGTCAGTACTTCAGTCTGTCCACAGAGACGGTCCCTTAGCAACATACAATGCATTGAAGTTTTGTTTACTACTGAATAAGCTGTGTCCATATAAACCAGTGAGGCCAAAACTAAATGTGTAAACTGTGAACCACTATGTTCAAGCTGTTTGGTTTAACTAAGAAGAAAGTGCTACATACATTCCAGCAGGTTTTTGGATTCACACTCAACCCAATTCTGTGAACATGTCCCTGGGTAGAAGGATTCGTCACTTTCCACGCCCAGAATGGAAATCCAATAGTGAGGAATGCAGACAAACTGTGATTGCAGAGTGGAAGTGGAAGTGAACATTTGGAATACTAGAGGCTATGAAGGAGACTGGGAGAGCGGGAGCAGTGACACAAGGTTGTCAAGAATTGTTAGTAGCGGCACATGGCGATACAGTCATTAGTGCCAACAACACCAAGCACTCCTAGTTATCCTTTGTTATGAATTACAAGTAATTAAAGCAAAACCCTGATTTCCGTGTAAGTATGTCTCCGTGCTGCTTTTTAGATGAACTCTGAAAATGCCATCCGTTTTTAATGGGACTTTTTTCCCCCATTGAGTGAGCAGGAAGTGCTTCATGTGCAGATGGCGTAATGATGTAAAAATAACATATGTAGAAAAAACATATTTGAAACTAGGCCAACATGTTTGGCATGAAAAGATGTGAATTAATAGTATGTAATGCAGTTGTGGAAATGTCATACACCACCTAGTGGTATCACTTTGAGCAAGCCTATTGTACCCCCTCCCTCCCCCTTACTGTCCATCTAATTGTTTTCATTATGATCTTAAAGTCAAAACTGATCCTAGAACAGCATTCCTACTCTGAGACACTTTATGAATACAACATTACTAAAACATTTAGATTTGCTAATGCAGGACGGTATCTGGAATTAAAATAGGCCCTATATCCTTTAGCCCAGAAGAAAGCAAACTGAGTAGTTATTGTACAGTCGTGGCCAAAAGTTTTGAGAACGACACAAATATTAATTTTCACAAAGTCTGCTGCCTCAGTTTGTATGATGGCAATTTGCATATACTCCAGAATGTTATGAAGAGTGATCAGATGAATTGCAATTAATTTTAAAGTCCCTCTTTGCCATGCAAATGAACTGAATCCCCCCAAAACATTTCCACTGCATTTCAGCCCTGCCACAAAAGGACCAGCTGACATCATCTCAGTGATTCTCTCGTTAACACAAGGCTGGAGATCACTCTGTCATGTTGATTGAGTTTGAATAACAGACTGGAAGCTTCAAAAGGAGGGTGGTGCTTGGAATTATTGTTCTTCCTCTGTCATCCATGGTTACCTGCAAGGAAACACGTGCCGTCATTGCATTGCACAAAAAGGGCAAGGATATTGGCGCCAGTCAGATTGCACCAAAATCAACCATTTATCGGATCATCAAGAACTTCAAGGAGAGCGGTTCAATTTTTGTGAAGAAGGCTTCAGGGCTCCCAAGAAAGTCCAGCAAGCGCCATGACCGTCTCCTAAAGTTGATTCAGCTGCGGGATCTGTGCACCACCAGTACAGAGCTTGCTAAGGAATGGCAGCAGGCAGGTGTAAGTGCCTCTGAACGCACAGTGGGGCGCAGACTTTTGGAGGATGGCCTGGTGTCAAGAATGGCAGCAAAGAAGCCACTTCTCTCCATCTAAAACATCAGGGACAGACTGATATTCTGCAAAAGATACAGGGATTGGACTGCTGAGGACTGGGGTAAAGTCATTTTCTCTGAATCCCCTTTCCAATTGTTTAGGGCATCCGGAAAAAAAGCTTGTCCAGAGAAGACAAGGTGAGCGCTACTATCAGTCCTGTGTCATGCCAACAGTAAATCATCCTGAGACCATTCATGTGTGGGGTTGCTTCTCAGCCAAGGGAGTGGGCTCACTCACAATTTTACCTAAGTACACAGCAAAGAAATAAAGAATGGTACCAACACATCCTCCATGAGCAACCTCTCACAACCATCCAGGAACAGTTTGGTGATGAACAAAGTCTTTTCCAGCATTATGGAGCACCTTGCTATAAGGCAAAATTGGCTCGGGGAACAAAACATCAATATTTTTGGTCCATGGCCAGGAAACTACCCAGACCTTAATCCCATTGAGAACATGTGGTCAATCCTCAAGAGGTGGGTGAACAGATTAAAACCCACACACTCTGACAAACTCCAAGCATTGATTTTGCAAGAATGGGCTGCCATTAGTCAGGATGTGGCCCAGAAGTTAATTGACAGCATGCCAGGGCGGATTGCAGAGGTCTTGAAAATGAAGGGTCAACACTGCAAATATTGACTCTTTGCATCAACTTCATGTAAGTGTCAACAAAAGCCTTTGACACTTATGAAATGCTTGTAATTATACTTCAGTATTCCATAGTAACATCTGACAAAAATATCTAAAGACACTGAGGCAGCAGAATTTGTGAAAATTAATATTTGTGTCATTCTCAAAACTTTGGCCACGACTGTAGTCCTTTGTATTTAAAAACTCTTGCCAGATGAGTTATACTCGTGATATTCTCCATACTCATATGGACCCATGAATCCAGCAAAATTGCAGTGGGCTTTTCAATTTTATTAACCTTTATCTAAACAAAATCCTATTTCGATAATGAAGGAGCTGAGGGCTAATTCGATTTGGGTTATTTTGAGGAATTAATGTTGGGCAATAAACATTTATTACAATGAAAGAGTTGAGGTTTTAATAAGCCAGAGAAGCCCAGAGGATGTGCATGGTTAATTGTTATGTGGTAAATTGCATTGTTGTAGTGTTGCCGTACGATAATGACTGTGCGGAAGTGAATTGATGGTTTCCCCTAAAGGAAACCAAATTGCATTGTTGTAGTGTTGCCGTGCGATAATGACTGCAGAAGTAAACTGATGGTTTCCCCTAAAGTAAAGACGATTAGCTCAACAGAGGTTCCCTTGTTGTTAAACTGATTAAAATATGTTAAATTACCCCATTTGAAAAATGTGCAATGTTTTACACACTTGTAGAGACAATGTTTGAAAGTAATGATGGGGGGGGATATAGATACAGTTACCTATTTTCTGGATATTATTTCTGACCATATATCGTTTTGACAATATCGCAATATTATTTTTGCAATAGTTGGTTGTAGCTGCACCAAACTGATCAAAACTGATCAAAACTGATCAAAACTTGCTTTCTCATGGCTCTCTCTTGTTCAGACCCCTTGACTTTTTCCACGTTTTGTTACATTATAGCCTTATTCTAAAATGGATTCAATTGTTGCTTTTCCTCACCAATCTGCACACAATACCCCATAATGACAAAGCATAAAGAAATTCATTTAAAATTGAAATATAACATTTACGTAAGTGTTCAGACCCTTTACTCAGTACTTTGTTTAAGCACCTTTGGCTGCGATTACAGCCTCGAGTCTTCTTGGTTATGATGCTACAAGCTTGGAACACCTGTTTTTGAGGAGTTTCTCCTATTCTTCTCTGCAGATCATCTCAAGCTCTGCCAGGTTGGTTGGGGAGCGTTGCTTCACAGCCATTTTCAAGTCTCTCCAGAGATGTTCGATTGGGTTCAAGTCCGGGTTCTGGCTGGGCCAGTCAAGGACATTCAGAGACATGTCCTGAAGTTACTCCTGCATTGTCTTGCCTTTCTGGATAGGGCCTTCCTGTGGGAATGTGAACCTTCACCCCAGTCTGAGGTCCTGAGTGCTCTGGAGAAAGTTTTCATCAAGGATCTCTGAACTTTGCTCCGTTCATCTTTCCCTCGGTCATCTTCCATCTAAGAATAATGAAGGCCAATGTGTTCTTGGGGGACCTTCAATGCTGCAGACATTTTTTGGTACCCCTTCCTCAGACCTGTCCCTCGACAGAATCCTGTCTCGGAGCTCTACGGAAAATTCCTTTAACCTCATTGCTTAGTTTTTGCTCTGACATGCACTTTCAACTGTGGGACCTTTTATATATATATATAAAAGCCTCTATATATAGGTGTATGCCGGGACCTTTCCAAGAATTTCACTTTGTCATTATTGGGTATTGTGTGTAGATTGATGAGAATGTTTTATTTAATCGATTGTAGAATAATGCTCTGACGTAACAAAATATGAAAAAAGGGGTCTGAATATTTTCCGAATGCACTGTGTGGTGAGCAATATGTTTGGAACATCGAATTGCAGTAAAATCACAGTAATTAATCGCAGTACTTATCAAATAGTGAGAATCGCAATACACAGTTGAAGTCGGAAGTTTACGGACACCTTAGCCAAGTACATTTAAACTCAGTTTTTGACATTCTTGACATTTAATCCGAGTAACAAATCCCGGTCTTAGGTCAGTTAGGATCACCACTTTTATTTTAAGAATGTGAAATGTCAGAATAATAGTAGAGAGAATGATTCATTTAAGCTTTTATTTATTTTAAGTTTACGTACACTCAATTAGTATTTGGTAGCATTGCCTTTAAATTTTTAACTTGTGTCAAACATTTTGGGTAGCCTTCCACATGCGTCCCACAATAAGTTGGGTGACTTTTGTCCCATTCCTCCTGACAGAGCTGGTGTAATTGAGTCAGGTTTGTAGGCCTCCTTGCTCGCACACATTTTTTCAGTTCTGCCCACATATGTTCTATATGATTGAGGTCAGGGCTTTGTGATGGCCACTCCAATACCTTGACTTTGTTGTCCTTTAGCCATTTTGCCAAAACTTTGGAATTTTGCTTGGGGTCATTGTCCATTTGGAAGACCCATTTGCAACCAAGCTTTAACTTCCTGACTGATGTCTTGAGATGGTGCTTCAATACATCCACATAATTTTCCATGCCTCATGATGCCATCTACAGTAGTTTTGGAATTGTTAGTTAGATTACTTGTTGGTTATCACTGCATTGTCGGAACTAGAAGCACAAGCATTTCGCTACACTCGCATTAACATCTGCTAACCATGTGTATGTGACAAATACAATTTGATTTGATTTATTTTGTGAAGTGCACCAGTCCCTCCTGCAACAAAGCACCCGCACAACATGATGCTGCCACTCCCGTGCTTCACGGTTGGGATGGTGTTCTTTGACTCCCACTTTCCCCTCCAAACATAATGATGGTCATTATGGCCAAACAGTTCTATTTTTGTTTCATCACACCAGAGGATATTTCTCCAAAAAGTATGATCTTTGTCCCCATGTGCAGTTGCAAACCGTAGTCTGGCTTTATTATGGAGGTTTTGGACTAGTGGTTTCTTCCTTGCTGAGCGGCTTTTCAGGTTATGTTGATATAGCAGTCGTTGTACTGTGGATATAGATACTTTTTTACCTGTTTCCTCCAGCATCTTCACAAGGTCATTTGCTGTTGTTCAGGGATTGATTTGCACTTTTCGCACTGAAGTACGTTCATCTCTGAGATACAACACGTCTCCTTCCTGAGCGGTATGATGGCTGCGTGGTCCCATGCTGTTTATACTTGCGTACTATTGTTTGTACAGATGAACGTGGTACTTTCAGGCATTTGGAAATTGCTAACAATGATGAACCAGACTTGTGGAGGTCTACAATTATTTTCTGAGGTCTTGGCTGTTTTCCTTAGATTTTCCCATGATGTCAAGCAAAGAGGCACTGAGTTTGAAGGTAGGCCTTGAAATACATCCACAGATACAACGCCAATTGACTGAAATGATGTCAATTAGCCTATAAGAAGCTTCTAAAGCCATGACATAATTTTATGTAATTTTCCAAGCTGTTTAAAGGCACAGTCAACTTAGTTAATATAAACTTCTGACCCACTGGAATTGTGATACATTGAAATTTAAGTGAAATAATATGTTTGTAAACAATTGTTGAAAAAATGACTTATGTCATGCACAAAGTAGATGTCCTAACTGACTTGCCAAAACTATAGTTTGTTAACAAGAAATGTGTGGAGTGGTTGAAAAACAAGTTTTAATGACTCCAACCTAAGTGTATGTAAACTTCCGACTTCAACTGTATCTCGTATCGGCACCAAAATATCGGGATAATATCATATCCTTGTCTATTTAGTGAGCCATAAACTAGGAGTTAGGTTGGCGTTAAGATTGAGACTACAACCTTATTAGCTATTGCTTCTTAATTTGAGTAATAATGTTTAGCCTAATCAACGTATCTTTGTGATTATCCACAGTCACATGTTTAGTGGTCATTATCTGTCAGTAAAGCTAACCATTGTAGTTAACAGCACAACAGTTCTTCTGACAATGCTTTGGCCCTGTTTTATTGTATTGAAAACCATTAGCTTCGCTCAAGGCTGCAGCTCCTCTTCCTGGGGTCCAACAAAATTAATGCCATTATGCAATTATTTTTTTTATTTTAAATATTACAATACATTCAAAACCGATTTCCCCACATGTTATGTTTGTGTCCTCATGCCTCTACTCTACTACCACATATCTACAACACCAAATCCTTGTGTACGTGTGTGTATGTACTGCATATTTAATCGTGTGTGTATCCATATGTCTGTGCCTATGTTTGTGTTGCTTCACAGTCCCCACTGTTCCATAAGGTGTATTTTTATATTTTTTACATACAATTTTACTGCTTGCATGATTTACTTAATATGAAATAGAGTTTGATGTTGTTATAGCACTATGTAGTACTGTGCTCCTCCCATGTTCTGGACTTGGGGACTGTGAAGAAACCTCTGGTGGCATGTCTTGTTGGGTATACATGGGTTTCCTAGCTGTGTGCCAGTTCAAACAGACAGCTCGGTGCATTCAACATGTCAATTCCTCTCACAAATACAAGTAGTGGTGAAGTCAATCTCTCCTCCACTTTGATCCAGGAGAGACTGACATGCATATTATTAATGTTAGCTCTCTGTGTACATCCAAGGGCCAGCCGTGCTGCCCTGTTCTGAGCCAATTGCAATTTTCCTAAGTCCTTCTTTGTGACACCTGACCATACGACTGAAACAGTAGTCCAGGTGCGACAAAACTAGGGCCTGTAGGACCGGCCTTGTTGATAGTGCTGTTAAGGGGAGTAGCACCTTTTTATGGACAGACTTCTCCTAATTTTAGCTACTGTTGTATCAATATGTTTTGACCAGTTTTTAATCCAGGTTTACTCCAAGCAGTTTAGTCACCTGAACTTGCTCAATTTCCACACTATTCATTACAATATTTAGTTAAGGTTTAGGGTTTAGTGAATGATTTGTCCCAAATACAATGCTTTTAGTTTTGGAAATATTTAGGACTAACTTATTTCTCGCCACCCATTATGAAACTAACTGAAGCACTTTGTTAAGTGTTGCAGTCATTTCCGTAGCTGTAGTACCCGACGTTTATAGTGTTTAGTCATCCGCATACATAGACACACTGGCTTTACTCAAAGCCAGTAGCATGTTGTTGGTAAACATTGAAAAATTAAGGGTCCTAGACCGCTACCCTGAGAAATTCCTGATTCTATCCGGATTATGTTGGAGAGGGTTCCATTAATTAACACCCTCCATGTTCGGTTAGACAGGTAACTCTTTATCCACAATATAGCAGGGGGTGTAAAGCCAAAACACAAGTTTTTCCAGCAGCAGACTATGATCGATAATGTCAAAAGCCGCACTGAAGTCTAACAGAATAGCCCCACAATCGTTTTATTATCAATTTCTCTCAACCTGTCATCAGTCATTTGTGTAAGTGCTGTGCTTGTTGAATGTCCTTCCCTATAAGCATGCTGAAAGTCTGTTGTCTATTTGTTTACTGTAAAATAGCATATAGGGAAGGTCAAGTCATGCGTCCTCCGAAACATGACCCACCAAACTGCGCTTCTTAACACCCGTCCGCTTAACCCGGAAGCCAGCTGCACCAATGTGTCAGAGGAAATACCATTCAATTGACGACCAAAGTCAGCCTGCAAACACGCAGCAGGCCACAAGGAGTCGCTAGTGCGCGATGAGCCAAGTAAATCCCCCCATACATACCCTCCCCTAATCCGGGTGATGCTGGGCCAATTGTGTGCTGCCCTATGGGACTCCCAGTCACGGCCGGTTGTGACACAGCCTGGGATCAAACTTACAGCGCTGCACCACTCGGGAGGCCGGCTTTACTATTCTTAGGTAGCAGAGTTACTTTTGCTTCCCTCCAGGCCTTAGAGCTCACACATTCTAGTAGGCTTCAATTGAAGATATGGCAAATTGGAGTGGCAATATCGTCCGCTATTATCTTCAGTAATTTTCCATCCAAGTTGTCAGACCCCGGTGGCTTGTCGTTGATAGACAACAGTATTCTTTTCACATCTTCCACACTCACTTTTTGGAATTCTAAATGACAATGCTTGTCTTTTATAATTTGGTCAGATATACTTGGATGTGTAAAGTCAGCGTTTTTGCTGGCATGACCCTGTTGGCATCACCTGAGCAATACAGTCGAGACATTGCTCTCTGTCACGTAACCTTTTGGAGCAGTGATAGTATGCAGGTATCATCTTGACAAGGCTGCCTCGAAGGAGTAATTAAATAACACTTTCACATAGTCCATAGGGACGAGAACTAGATTCATAGATAGAGGCTCTATCCCTGACAGAAAACACCTACCAACTGTTGATTCGTAGAAGTAATAGATATGGCAGTTTGAGCATCTCCTAGCTGCAGTCTTTAGCCTCAGGGAGCTATGGGGCTAACGGCTCAAGGAGTTGCAGTGTAAAGCCGTTGAGAGCGATAGCCTGAGATTAACCGAGGAGAGAACCCCCTCGGCAGGAGGTCCGCTTTATGGCCACAACACCCCACGTTCCCCGATCGTTAGCGCTTCACAGCCCCCACAGCATAGCGCCACAGCATATGGTGTTGTGTTGTTTCCTGCTTCCTGTGTCAGTGTGTGACTGAGGCTTCTTTACAAACGGCCGTCCGCAGCAAAGCCACAGGCCATTGGCAATGTATGCCTTGTGTCTGGAAAGGAAACAAACATCTGTTTTGGGAGTTTTTTTGTCGGGTACCTACAGTTGAAGTCGGAAGTTTACATACATTCAGGTTGGAGTCATTAAAACTTGTTTTTCAACCAATCCACAAATGTCTGGTTAACAAACTATAGTTTTGGCAAGTCGGTGAGGACACAAATTTCATTATGGGCCCTAAAGCACGGAAATAGTGTCTACTCCTTGTATACTTCGTATTTTGGCGAATGTAGTACGACATCCGGGAACTTTTGGCATACTCACTATATCCATACTATATCCATATCCATACATGTCCAATAAGCATACTACATACTCAATTTACATCACCAGTAGCACGGTTAGTGCAGTTAGTATGAGTATTCGAACACAGCTCTTGAGTTTGAGAACATTTTTTAAAGTTATTGAACTACAGTAGGTGAAGTGGATTTATAACCGGTAATGGAATTACGGTAACAGAATTACATCATGGGTCCCTGATCTGTACTATGCTTAATTATGAATATTCATATCATTCTCTTTATGGTGTTTGTATCCTGAATAGGAACACAAAGGTTAAAATAGGCAATAACCTTATTTAGCATATTTAGTTAATTCTACACAATAGCTATTATACTAATGAGCTCCTTCCCTAAACAAGGCCACATTTGGTTGGTCTGGACCAGACCAGGCTGAACCAATGTTTATGTTTCCCAAATTTGGACATGACAGCACAATAGAGCACAGTAGAGTAGCGTACAGCAGAGCAGATCAGAGTACAGTAAAGTAAATATGTACAGTACAATACAGTACATTATATTGTACTCTAGTGTACTGTACTGCACTCTACTTTTCTTTACTTTACTTTACTGTCCAAATTTGTGAAACATACAGTACCAGTCAAAAGTTTCGACAAACCTACTCATTCAAGGGTTTTTCTTTATTTTTACTATTTAAAAATGAAGTAAAGACTTCAAAACTATGAAATAACATATGGAATCATGTAGTAACCAAAAAAGTGTTCAACAAATCAAATATTTCATATTTGAGATTCTTCAAAGTAGCCACCCTTTCTTTGCCTTGATGGCAGCTTTGCATACTTTTGGCATTGGTGTTATTCATAGGTGTGGTTATTCATGGGTTCATTCATATGGGTTCGTCTGAGGCTTTATGACATTTCTGTCACGTTTGCATGCATGTCCATCTGTTACTGTGTGTTGTGACATTTTGGATATTCTCCTTCACATGCACACCATGGGGCTGTCATTTTCAGTTGGATCTTATTTTTCACAATGTGCCTTCCCTTCAACAGAACATACACATAAAAACATTGGCTGACGACATGGTAAGGCGTCCTGTTTCCATTTCTTTGTGTATTTTGTTTCACATCATCATCATCTTCTCTTTGTGTCATGGCTGCACAGGATGTTGAACTGAAATCTGTGGATGGATCAATGAAACAAGAGTGACACGGTGCCCTCTGTTAACCAAGTATGGTTCCTGTATTACTGTCATTACAGTATTTTATGGTTATTTAATGTGGCCAAATGATCACTTAATTTAATATGATTTCTTTTTATGAATGCCTAGCCTAATCAGTCAAATATCAGCCCAACAGTATCCAACAGGCTTATATATTGTATTTGTTATTATTCCTCTTAATAATTCATTAAAAAAAGAACAAGTACACTCTATTTGGGTCAAACACTGGTGCTGTTTCAATGGATTGTATTACATGTAGATTCTACAATCATGTTGAACATCATTGGTTTGTCTTTCACTGGTCCGTCCACAATGATTTCAGTGTAGATTCAGGTGTGCTATCATTAATAAAATGTCGTATTAATTGATTTGTCTTACTCTTTTTCATATGTGTGTTCATTCATTCATTTCACACAAGCATGACCCCTAAACCCATATAGCTAATACCACTGACGACTAACTAACAGCGACTGGTGCATGGACTTACCCTCTTCTGACTGTGTACCAAAGGCGTGTGCTGCTGGCGGTATATCGTTTGAGCTTGGTCTGTCTTCTGTCGTCGGCCCTGAATACATATGAGGTGCGCTTGATTTAACGCTTGCAGTTTGCACTTTTGTGACGATTCCATTTGTCCCATTGCCCCCTGCAAACTAAATCAAGCACATCTCAGGTGAATGTATTTCTACTTATGCGATTGACATTTGTTCTTAATTCCTCGGTGTAGCTAGAATAGCTGAGTACTGTCTGTGAGGAGAGTATCTTTCTGAGGCATATGTACTTAAGTTATACAGACTCCCATACCAGTCTGTGATTTTGAACAATCCTAATCTACAGGGTTAATGGTAAGTGTGAAGGTAAGTAAAATCGATGACGTCGCTGTATTTAACAGTGCACCATTTTATTATGTACTATGTTTTCATTCAGATACACATGAACTGTACAGATTAATACATCAAAGTTTGAAATAGAGAAAGCAATGTTACACCCCTTGTTAAAGCACATTATCATTTAATCTAACATCATTTTTTTAAACGACACAACAGAAGATGAGCACACGTTATCAGTCCGCCCCTTGTCACAGGCAAAACGCTTTACTTTAGCTGGCCTGTGGTACCATCCCAACCAGCTGATGCCTGTTTAAAGGTTGGGAAGGAGCTTGAAAGACATGGCAGGCATATGACAGTATCACTCAACTCTACAGTATGTAAGCATTCAGAAAGCCTGAAGCCTAGCTAAATATTCCTAGTTAAATACTGTATGTCGTAACACTTACCATACACACTTTGGTAATGCCACCCTCTCTTTCCCCTTCAGCGTGACCGGATCACCAGTTTCCGGAAGACTGGGAATAAGAAGGACAAGCCCCTGATCCAGCACTCCACAGACCCCATGTCCATTCAGGTAGAGATGCCCATGCCCCAGCCTCTCTTCGACGACCGCTCCATGAACCTCTCCGAGAAGGAGATCAACGCCCTCTTTGAGAAGATGATGGTAAGTCCGATACTGTAACTCTCCTTTTGAACCAAGTGTATATAGCCACCATTATCCACAGTGCTCCCCTCTAAGAATGAATGTAGAGTCCCTGTTTTCAGTACAGTATTTCCCTGACTGATCTCTCTTGTCTTTCTGCAGCAGACATATAGTGAGCAATGTGTTTGGAACGTCAAATTGCAATAAAATTGCGGTATCTAATCGCAATACCTACAGAATCGTGAGAATTAAAATCCATATTACAATCCGTATTGGTATTGTGAGGTCCCTGGCAGTGTACACTGAGTTTACAAAACATTAAGGACACCTTCCTAATATCGAGTTGCACATCAGAACATGGACTCTACAAGGTGTCGAGAGCGTTCCACAGGGACGCTGGCCCTGATTGACTCCAATTCTTCCCACAGTTGTGTCAAATTGGCTGGATTAGCCTTTGGGTAGTGGATCATTCTTCATACACACCGGAAACTGTTAAGCAAAAACCTAGCAGTGTTGCAGTTATTGACACGAACCGGTGTGCCTGGCACCTACTGCCATACCAAGTTCAAAGGCACTTAAATCTTTTGTCTTGCCCATTCACCCTCTGAATGGAACACATGCACAATCCATGTCTCAATTGTCTCGAGGTTTAAAAATCCTTCTTTAAATCGGTTTCCTCCCCTTCATCTATACTGATTGAAGTGGATTTAACAAGTGACATAAAAAAGGGATCATGGCTTTCACCTGGATTCATCTGGTCTGTCTATGTCATGTTCATAATGTTTTGTACACTCAATGTATATGTACTATGGGATTACACCTTCAACCACTACTTGTCTTGAACCATAGAGATGTAATGGGTAGAATGGACATGGTTACTGCTTCTATGTCTGAAACTCACCGTGGGTCCTTTTTAGTACGAGCTACCGATCGCATTGTTATTTTACTGTTCACCAGAGAGTCTGATCTTTAGGTGGATCTCTGTCTCCACTGGTTGTCATAATAATGATATCAGTAGATGTGATGTGTTGACAGCTTGCCAGTGGCACATTCTTTTCTATTGCCCTCTATATTTACATCATGTTAATGTGGGTGCTTATGTGTCTCATACTATGCGCCACTCTTCTCTTCTTCGTAATCTGCAGGCAGGGAGCTCTGCTCAGGCTAAGCCTCTGCTGAACAGTACTTACCTGGTTCGCTGCGCAGAGCCATGTCACAGCTCTAAAATCACGCTGACGCTCAGCATAGAGAGCACATAGATCAAAGAGAGAGACAGGAGTGAGTGTATCAGCGTAACCCCGTCGTGACTTCTCACTTAACTCGGTAACTCAAGTTCACTTGACTCAGCCCTCGTTCAAACAGGGAGCTCCAGAGTGATCCATCAGAGAGCTACAGAGCTCCAACAGAGAGCTCCATCAGAGAGCCACAGAGTGCTCCATCAGAGAGCCACAGAGAGCTCCATCAGAGAGCCACAGAGAGCTCCATCAGAGAGCCACAGAGTGCTCCATCAGAGAGCCACAGAGTGCTCCATCAGAGAGCCACAGAGTGCTCCATCAGAGAGCCACAGAGTGCTCCATCAGAGAGCCACAGAGTGCTCCATCAGAGAGCCACAGAGTGCTCCATCAGAGAGCCACAGAGTGCTCCATCAGAGAGCCACAGAGTGCTCCATCAGAGAGCCACAGAGTGCTCCATCAGAGAGCCACAGAGTGCTCCATCAGAGAGCCACAGAGTGCTCCATCAGAGAGCCACGGAGTGCTCCATCAGAGAGCCACGGAGTGCTCCATCAGAGAGCCACGGAGTGCTCCATCAGAGAGCCACGGAGTGCTCCATCAGAGAGCCACGGAGTGCTCCATCAGAGAGCCACGGAGTGCTCCATCAGAGAGCCCATCGGAGTGCTCCATCAGAGAGCCACGGAGTGCTCCATCAGAGAGCCACGGAGTGCTCCATCAGAGAGCCACGGAGTGCTCCATCAGAAAGCCACGGAGTGCTCCATCAGAGAGCCACGGAGTGCTCCATCAGAGAGCCACGGAGTGCTCCATCAGAGAGCCACGGAGTGCTCCATCAGAGAGCCACGGAGTGCTCCATCTGAGAGCTAAAGAGAGCTCCATCTGAGAGCTAAGGAGAGCTCCATCAGAGAGCCACGGAGAGCTCCATCAGAGAGCCACGGAGAGCTCCATCAGAGAGCCACGGAGAGCTCCATCAGAGAGCCACGGAGAGCTCCATCAGAGAGCCACGGAGTGCTCCATCAGAGAGCCACAGAGTGCTCCATCAGAGAGCCACAGAGAGCTCCATCAGAGAGCCACAGAGAGCTCCATCAGAGAGCCACAGAGAGCTCCATCAGAGAGCCACAGAGAGCTCCATCAGAGAGCCACAGAGAGCTCCATCAGAGAGCCACAGAGAGCTCCATCAGAGAGCCACAGAGAGCTCCATCAGAGAGCCACAGAGTGCTCGATCAGAGCTACAGAGTGCTCGATCAGAGCTACAGAGTGCTCGATCAGAGCTACAGAGAGCTCCATCAGAGAGTTACAGAGAGCTCCATCAGAGAGTTACAGAGAGCTCCATCAGAGAGCTCCATCTGAGAGCTACAGAGTGCTCCATCAGAGAGCCACAGAGTGCTCCATCAGAGAGCCTCAGAGTGCTCGATCAGAGCTACAGAGTGCTCGATCAGAGCTACAGAGTGCTCGATCAGAGCTACAGAGTGCTCTATCAGAGCTACAGAGTGCTCTATCAGAGCTACAGAGTGCTCTATCAGAGCTACAGAGAGCTCCATCAGAGAGTTACAGAGAGCTCCGTCAGAGAGTTACAGAGAGCTCCATCAGAGAGTTACAGAGAGCTCCATCAGAGAGTTACAGAGAGCTCCATCAGAGAGCTACAGAGGGCTCCATCAGAGAGCTACAGAGAGCTCCATCAGAGATCTACAGAGAGTTCCTACAGAGAGCTCATCAGAGCTACAGAGAGCTTGCCTGGCTACCCAGACTCCTTGCTCCGGCCAAACGCTACGCCACACCCACAGATTTTAGTTTAGTTTCCTCAATGAGTGTGGACCTGAGTACCTCTCCGACCCTTCACCGAATTTGAACACATCTTATTGGTCTATAAACCTATGGGTAAATGCATTGATATTGCTACCAAAATATTTTTTACATTAGAGGAGTAACAAGATGACTGCACGGTGGCCTCATTACAGCGATCCCATGTCTGTCATCCAAGGTTTATACACATCACTGGTAACTACTAGACAACCATAAAATAGCGAGGGTGATACAAAGAGTTTGGTTACTTTAATTACAGTGTTACTCATAGCTCTCTCCTGTTACCAGTAAAGATTCACTATAAATGCCTGTCTTCGACCCTGTGATATTCAATAGAAAATGGTGTAACACTCATATGGCTTTAACATGATGTTCGAGCTCCTCCCTTTGTGTTATGAATTATAAGAGTGTGCGTATCTAGCATAGTGTGATAATAAACCGTGAATTTGCATCAGTTCAACCTGTTGTCGTGTGTCTTCCACGTCTCTGTTGAGTGTGAGTAGCAGTTTATATCCAGGTAAGAAGAAGTCGAGCCTTTAGCTTGCCAGCCCAGCAGTCTGTGAATCTTCGTCACTGAGAAGAGAAGATTACTCCACAAATAACAACTAACAGCCTACATTATAAGACGATACTTGAATTTGAAATAATTGTAGCTTCTGATCACTTTGCAGTTACATGTAATTATGCATGGCATGCAACGTACATGGTGTCCTGTCCTTGCTAGTTGTGAGGCAAGGGGGGTTGTGGTCCCACAGACACATGTGACATGGTTTTAGTAGGAGATGATGGGTTGACCAATGAGCATTCCCATGGAACTCTCTGTTCAAAGCTCAATATTGACCCCTTGTGGGGTTTTGCTTGACTTGATGAAAGGAGAGGGAAAAATAATGCATGACCTAACCCCCCCATCTTTACGCTTTGTTCGCCTTGTTTTTAGACTCAAGGCGAGCCCCAAGTACTAGGTAGTCTGACTAGTCTTGCTTGCCAGACTCATAAGTAATAGCTACCGTGGACCTTTAATAACAACCCATAGGTTATGTAAAAATGAATGAATTTACAGGTGAAAACATTTCCCCTTGTTGATGACGGACTTTGTTGAATTTTAAGTTCAACTCGTACTCATCTCCAAGGTCAAACGTCTTTTACGACCCCTGCTTTTTAATTCCACAGAAATGGGCTCTGGTTGGCTCTCTATGCCGCCGGATTGAACATTTAACAAGAAGCTTTCAGCCGATACCCTGGCTTCATTGCATAGGCGTGTGTGTGTGTGTGTGTGTGTGTGTGTGTGTGTGTGTGTGTGTGTGTGTCACTGTACCGTTTTTCATATAATGGTTATTGTTGCGGGAGCCAAAGTGATGCAGATTCTCTCCTGTTTTTTATCACGATCAGTCTATTATTTTTTTTTTGCCTCACCTCGTCTCATCCAGCTCACCTCTCAATTACTGTGTTTGTGCTCACCATGCTGTGACATTAAACTCAGGCTTCGATGACAGGAAAGGCATGTTTCTCAGCGGCTGAAAATGTGTTGCGCTGAGAACCTTCACTGAAAGCTTAATTACAATGAAGGAAAGGGGTTTGCATTACCTTTACGTGCTTTTGAAGCTGCCAGCACCAACATGCCCCTATCTATAGATTGTAGAGCATTTTCATAGCTAAGGTACTAACAGCAGCCTATGTTGAAATCATAATGCAGAAATGGAACTTTATTTATATTAGCTTGAATTGGAGTAGCTAAATCGAATGATATTCAACCTGCATAATCGTAGTCTCAATACAGAGATACCCAATAAAGAAGGTTTGCCGTTGCTTTAGAAAAACGTAGCATTTTGTTGTTCTCTGTGTATCTCCTCGTATCCCCATGCTCTTATTGATTGATAACATGGCATGCTCTGCTGCTCTAACGCTCTAGTTTCACGTCAGGGTGTTGGGGGCTCCTTGGTCAACCCCCTGTGTTGTGCTTTAATGACGAAGACAAATCCAAATGTGATTTTCCTTCAGTGTTATCGTGACTTTACTTTCAATAATCTGATCAATGTTATTTATCGAATCAACTAACTTTAATTGTTACCCGATTTTAAATGAATCATGCAAATTCATTAGGAATTTGGGGCACCGCGAGAGCAGTTTAAAGAGTTACCATCTCCCGAATGAAACTCTAAAGGTCTTTTACCTATCACATCCATAAAACAGTCAACATATTAAACAGAACCTCTTATCATTATTATTATTATTATTATCATATCATCATTCTGAACAGTCGTAACCTTCTTGGATCTGTAATAACCCCAGCCTTACTTATGAATCAGTACTACATAAATTGGTATATTTATTTATTTACAAGCGAACTAAATAATAACACAGAATAAACATACCAACTTAATACATGAGATAAAGGTCACTAGCGGACTGACACAATATGGTGGCTTTTTACACATCGACATGGAGAGAGAGAGTGAGAAAGAAAAATAGACATTTCTTGTCGATACATTTTAGAAACTATTCTCACAGTAATCATATACTTTACACACGAACCACCGCCCATTTGGAGTACGAAATCATGAATGTATTTACGTGAGCATCTGTCTCTATTGGAACTAGCCCTCCTTAGGCCAACCCATCACCCTTCCTTTCAGCTGCACGCTTGTAAGGCTCTGATTGTCCAACAGTCTTCTACTGTTGTTCACTCTGGAAGATGCTCATTGGAAGATAGGCTAGACAGTCGTGTCGATGGTTCCCATTGGTGTGAGAGTAGTAGGATACAGTGATTTGAAAAGAGTAGTAGGATGGTCCCACTTACATTCGCTTTTCTGTCAAACCGGCCCAGTTTCCTCCTCCCCTGTGGGTGAGGGAAGGTCTGGTTACTGTCATCCATTGCCAAGCTGATCTGACCCATTCAAATCCTAACAGGACAGCCCTGACAGCATGTAGCCTGCATGTTCCCCCCCACCAAAAAAAAACTAGCGAAGCCCATAATGCTACCAGGTTATCAAAAGGTTCTGGGAAGAAGAGCAGCACTGGGTTGGTAGATACAGACAAATGAGATCCTCCCGATCTGTTAAGAAATCATTGGAGGACTGTTAGTGTAACAGTAGTGGTAGTGTGTAGTGTTTGTGTTAGTATTAGTAGTGGTAGTGTGTACTGTGGGGTGTAGTGTTTGTGTTAGCATTAGTATTAGTAGTGGTAGTGTGTAGTGTTTGTGTTAGTATTAGTAGTGGTAGTGTGTACAGTAGCTTGTAGTGTTTGTGTTAGTGTTAGTAGTGGTAGTGTGTACTGTGGGGTGTAGTGTTTGTTAGTATTAGTAGTGGTAGTGTGTACTGTAGGGTGTAGTGTTAGTGTAACAGTAGTGGTAGTGTGTACTGTAGGGTTTGTGTTAGTAGTGGTAGTGTGTACTGTAGCTTGTAGTGTTTGTGTTAGTATTAGTAGTGGTATTGTGTACTGTGGGGTGTAGTGTTTGTGTTAGTATTAGTAGTGGTATTGTGTACTGTGGGGTGTAGTGTTTGTTAGTATTAGTAGTGGTATTGTGTACTGTGGGGTGTAGTGTTTGTTAGTATTAGAAGTGGTAGTGTGTACTGTAGAGTGTAGTGTTTTTGTTGGTATTAGTAGTGGTAGTGTGTACTGTGTAGTGTTTGTGTTAGTGTTCGTAGTGGAAGTGTGTACTGTAGGGTGTATTGTTAGTGTTAGTAGTGGTAGTGTGTACTGTAGGGTGTAGTGTTTGTTAGTGTTAGTAGTGGTAGTATGTACTGTAGGGTGTAGTGTTAGTGTGTACTGTAGGGTGTAGTGTTTGTGTTAGTAGTGGTAGTGTGTACTGTAGGGTGTAGTGGTTGTGTTAGTATTAGTAGTGGTAGTGTGTACTTTAGGGTGTAGTGTTTGTGTTAGTGTTTGTAGTGGTAGTGTGTACTGTAGGGTGTAGTGTTTGTGTTAGTAGTGGTAGTGTGTACTGTAGGGTGTAGTGTTTGTGTTAGTATTAGTAGTGGTAGTGTGTAGTGTTTGTGTTAGTAGTGGTAGTGTGTACTGTGTAGTGTTTGTGTTAGTAGTGGAAGTATGAACTGTAGGGTGTAGTGTTTGTGTTAGTGTTGGTAGTGGTAGTGTGTACTGTAGGGTGTAGTGTTTGTGTTAGTAGTGATAGTGTGTACTGTAGGGTGTAGTTTTTGTGTTAGTATTAGTAGTGGTAGTGTGTACTGTAGGGTGTAGTGTTTGTTAGTATTAGTAGTGGTAGTGTGTACTGTAAGGTGTAGTGTTTATGTTAGGATTAGAAGTGGTAGTGTGCACTGTAGGGTGTAGTGTTTGTAGTAGTGTGTACTGTAGGGTGTAGTGTTTGTTAGTGTTAGTAGTGGTAGTGTGTACTGTAGGGTGTATTGTTAGTGTTAGTAGTGGTAGTGTGTACTGTAGGGTGTAGTGTTTGTTAGTGTTAGTAGTGGTAGTGTGTACTGTGGGGTGTAGTGTTTGTGTTAATATTAGTAGTGGTAGTGTGTACTGTGGGGTGTATAGTTTGTGTTAGTATTTGTAGTGGTAGTGTGTACTGTAGGGTGTGTGTGTGTGTTAGTGTCACTGTAGTGTTTGTGCTAGTGCTATTGTTAGTGTTACAGTATTGGTCATGTTAAACCAGTAGCTGCTGCCTGCCTGAGAGCCGTTGCCGTGGCTTCCACTCTGCCACAAGGAGAGTGTGTGTAGTCTTGTGCGGTGTCCTTGGGTTCTTTAGATGTGCACAGCTGGACCCGGGAGTTGGAGCCCCTGATATAAATTCACAGTGGTAAATCCTCTGAAATCTCCCATTGGAGGGAGAGTCTTTGGCGAGGAGCAGGCGCGGTGGCAGAATTCTTAATGAGGGACGTGGTGCTGTGAAAACAGCAAGGCGCGATTTGACACACACGTTTACATCCTCATTTAGCCAGCGGCAAACTCCCCTCTTTATGAATCTGTACCCTTCCCCATCATCTCCATCGCCCCATTTACCATTAATATGTAATGTAATGACACATTTATCCTGTACAAGGGTAGGACTAGGAGGGAGAAGGAAGGGGTTGTGACGACCGTCGAGGACCTGCCATGACAGATTAATGGACAGACGGACAGGTCACTCCTTGTCTTGTCCAGACCATGCCCTTTAGACCACACGTATCTCTGTGTGTGAACTTTGTTCTTGGAACGATTGTCTCTCGCCTGGCCCGACCGCTGCGAAACACGTTAGATGCGGACAAACAGTGAGGGGAATGAGCCATAGGCAGCAGCATTAGGGCTGTGAATTGCCAGGGACCTTATGATACAATATTATTAACTATACTTCGGTGCCGATACGATTGCGATTCTCACAATTCTTATGATTCTTTGTATTGCAATTCGATGCTGCAATTATATTGAGATTTGATGTTCCAAACTAATAGCTTACTATATGTCTGCTGCAGAGAGACATGAGCGCATGAGGAAACACGTTTTGATCAGCCAGGGAAATAAAAGTGCTGAAAACACTATTTAAAGTTGGAGAACAAGCTATAGGATGAAAAATACTGGAGTTTTGGCTCAGGTACAGCCGACTAGCTCTAGCTAATGCTACTTACAGTGGCAATTCGTAAAAAAAAAAAAAAAACTATAGATATAATATTGCAATATGTAACTGTATGGAATTGTCTTTATTTTATTTTTTTTGACCCATCACTACCCAGCATCACACATGCATACACATTTGTCAATCCACGCTCCTACATGTTGGCACAGAATGTTCCAAGGGATGTGTCTCAATTGGCACCCTATCACGCTCTGTTATAGAGCAGAGTACATATCATACAAACCTGTCTGTATTGTGGATGATCATTTCCATTTCTGCATCCCAAATGGCATTGTATATGGTGCACTACTTTCGACCAGAGCCAATTGATACATCATACTCCATCCTCACTCTTCTGTTTCCAAGCGGTAGTTATTACTGTCACTACCTGTGGGCTTGTCGACATTACATCCTATTGCTATGGCTGTCTGTTATATTGCCTCTCTGTCGTATTCTAGAGAGAGAATACCTGAAATTGACTTACAATCTGTGAACTCTTGCCATCAACATGCCTTCACCTGCTGTTGTAGTTTTTAGTTTTATGAGCTCTTTATGATTCATATCTACAGATTTTGCAGGGAATACATCCAAAATATCATCCTCCCTTCTAGTTGTCACTGACAACTTCAGAGAGAGATAGAATTGGTGTATGTGTGTGTGTGTGTGAGAGAGAGAGAGAGAGAGAGAGAGACTGCGAGAGAGACTGAGTGAGCGAAAGTGACCATTACTGTGCTGATGAGGCTAGTTTGAGCCTTTATGTGCCTATGCCTCATTGCCAGGAGCAGCATTCTCCATAATAACAGCCGCTGTGATCCTCCATTGCAGTTACACTTTCTCTGTCTGAACAAGACAGGCACTTAAACCACAGAGGAGGAGAGCCAAGATGTGCCCCTAAACTCCATGAATTAAACTTGAGGGCACCGGAGAAGATAAGTTTGTCACAGATTTGTCACAGTCGAAGCGAATTAAAACAATGTTTTCTCTCCTTCTCAACATACTTCTCTCGTACTCAACCTTTTCCCTTGTCCGTGTCCTTTTCAACAGCAGACAGATATGGCGGCACCCCATTCATTATCCCTGGCAAAGAAAGCCATTGGAAGCGCCAAGCTGTGTTCACAGGCAGCACATCTCTCCACATTGCTTTGTGATTTCTGACGTATCCAAAGCAGTTATTTTGTCTGTCTCACGTTGTTTCCTACAGTAGTAGCTCTGAATGCTGAATCAGGTGATACAGAGTTAAGGCCCAGTCCGCTTGACTGTTAGGCCAGCCAAGCAGAGGTGGATAGAACCGTCAGGCAACATGAAAGAACACAGACACACACGCAGACAGACACACGCAGACAGACACACGCAGACAGACGCACGCAGACAGACGCACGCAGACAGACGCACGCAGACAGACGCACGCAGACAGACGCACGCAGACAGACGCACGCAGACAGACGCACGCAGACAGACGCACGCAGACAGACGCACGCAGACAGACACACGCACACGCGCACATTATAATATTATAATTAATCATTTTTGGGTGGCAGAACAGAGGCCTCTCTCTCTCTTCTAGTCTACCCTGACTAGTACCCCTCAGGCCCTGCTGTCTCTCCCCCACATTCCCCCCTATATTCTCCGCTCCGCGTTTTGCCTCATTTATTGAATGCCATTTAACCGGACAAATTAGCAGAGTTCAGAGGTTAATTAAAAACTATTCCGGTCCCGGGTATTTAGAAAACGGCCAATTGGTAAAGTTTCCCTCCACGAGTGCGCCCCAACTCTTGGTGTATTTACTGAGACAAAATGTAGAGGGAAGTGGAGGAGGTGGAGGAGGAGGACATTGGGTCATGATACCATTAATGGTAATATCCATGATGCTGTACCTAGTGTCTTTCAACAGCCACAGACTATACTGTACCAGTCTACAAACTGAACTAAAGAAAATGAAGGAACGGGAATGTAAATCCTTTCACCAAATGTTAGATCATACAGTGAACATATAGGTAACATATGGTTGATTTATCTGTGGTTGTGTCCAAAAATGGCACCCTATTTCCTTCATAGTGCACTACTTTTGACAAGGGTCCATAGGAATCAAAAAGTAGTGCACTGTATAGGTAGGGAATATGTTGCCATTTAGGACGAGGCCTATCTCGATTTTACATTCTAGGCTTTACATTCAACACCTTCACCATACAGCAAAAGAAGCTCCGCCAAATCACTGTAAGGAATGCACCATACTTTCTCCCGCTAGATGGCAGCATGGTTTCACAGCAGCTCCACTCAGCCATATGACTTCAGCCATGTGTTTTTCTGTCATTCAGTCCATGCCTTTGTCTGAGAAGACTCCGAATAAACATCCTCCCATCCTCCTGCTATCCTCATCATGTCATTCCCCTGCTTTTAGTGCTCTTCTTTCCATCCCTCCCTCACTCCTTGCGTCCCTCCCACCATCCCCTCATCTCTTTGACAAGAAAGGGCCTTTTTTTGCAGTGCAGAATAAAACGTAGAATGTATGCTGAAGATAATAGCAAAAGAGACATAAGCCACTGTCTATCCAGGCACTGCTTAATGATATTGTTGTATGGTAATCTACCTTACCATTCCACTTTACAGGCGGTGTTGTATGATATTCACTCTACTGTATAACAGAGGGTGATGTGTCATACTTTGGCCTCACTTCTGTTTCCAGGGGTAGTTATTAATGTCACTAGCTGTGGGATTGTCTTCATTACCCCCTGTCGCGATGCCTGTCTGTCACATTGCCTATAGAGAGAAAGAGGGACAGTGTACCCTCAACTAAAACACAGAAGCTGGACATAAAGTGCTATGACCCAAGCGTGACCTTTTCTAGTGTAACATACACTTGAGACCCTTGTTATATGGTTGAATCTTTGTCAGCAGCAAACAGTGGGATAATAATTGACTGTTTCCATTTGAGTATAGAGTGTTGACATCCTTTAAGTGCCGTTGGTAGAGTCTTAATGGATTGAAAATGGCCATAATTGCCCCATGATGTGTAGTAGTCATTTATCCTCACTTTCTTTGTTTGTTTCCTCAGGAGGACATGAACCTGAATGAGGAGCGTAAAGCCCCCCTGCGTGGGAAGGACCTGAGCACCAAGCGAGAGATGGTTGTCCAGTACATCTCCACCACCGCCAAATCTGTAAGTCGTTGTTGTAAACGAATGGTCTATCTGTATTATATATCTGTAATGAAACTAATGGTCTTTCTGCATTTTATTGTAACCAATGGGCTTTCTTAGCTACTCTCACCCAGTGTAGTAGTAGTGAGTGGGCTGAAAAATATGACATTCTACACTACTAAGACACTACAGAATAATGAGCTTAACCTGATCTACTTTCCTTCTGTGCCCCTCTCTCTCTACCACTCTTTCACACTCTCACTCCGTCTCGCTATCCTTGCTTGAGCCCCTAATCTCTGATTACTGCTTCCAATACAGTTTTTCAACCCCCCCCCCCCCCCCCCCCCCGAGTGCTTATCAAACCGTTTTTGTTGTAGCGCAAACGTAACTCTCAGTTGCTTAATATTGGGGAAGGAACAAGTTTTCATTCGAATTTGGAACGCATCGCTTTACACTTTCAACAATCTAAACCAATAACCCAGCACTTTTTAGGAGCGTAAATCCCAGGGTTATATAAGGTGAATTTCTCTTTATGAAGTTTAAGGCCCCTACTGAGGGTAGGCTCGCATTTACTCATAGACTCCTCTATCAAGTCACTAGCTGGCCTTTGACATGATCATTTATTACCCCTCTCATTGATATGGTAATTGAGTGGCATTATTAATAATGATGATGATCAGAGATTATTGAATTCTTCACTGGGCCCATTATGCTTTGTGAGCACTGCTGTATTATTCAAATGAACAGTACCCTCTGTCTGGGTGAAAGGCAGTAGGGCTCGGCTGTCTTTCAGCGTCCTCCCTACCCCTCACATTCTATAGGCCCTGTAGGTGGGAGCCCGTTGGATGGATTTCAGAATAGAATATAGAGACACAGACACTTACACACACACACACACACACTTACACACACACACACACACACACACACACACACACACACACACACACACACACACACACACACACACACACACACACACACACACACACACACACACACACACACACACACACACACACACACTAGGCAAGCTTAGCCGTCTAGGGGACAGATGTGTTTCTGTGTGATAAGTGCCTCTCTTCAACATAGCAGAGCAAATCCTCACCCCCTGTTAGAAACCCAATCCATCCCTACTGGTTTCTGTAAATAATGATAGACATAACATTACTCTGGCCAATTAGACTCCTGTAGGTGAAGAGTATGCTGTGGGTTAGTCTTTGTTCCACATGGCACCCTTTTCCCTATCTTGTGTTCTACTTTTCACCAGAGCCCTATGGGCCGTGGTCAAAAGTAGTGCACTATATAGGGAATAGAGTTTTGGATGAATATGTTTCGGTGAGCGACGTGTGATTTGTGTGCCTTTTCAAGGATGGTTTTTGTTCATACTTGAAGGACTAAGGCAAAAAAAATGTACTACTTGTTCGTTACTTGTAAATCCGTAATTGACAGGCAATTGACACGTGATAGAGGGAAATTGAGACATGGTACTAGATTGGATATTACCATGGTATGGTCTGACAATATTTGCATTTAGATTTTGGGTTCATTTTTGGGATCTTGTGGTGGGGTGTTTTTCCAACTAATATGTGCCTTAATTAAATCTTTGTGCGTTCTCTTCCTCTAACAGTTTTAAGGTCTTCTTTGTATGCCTGAATGCTTTCAAGGGAATTTTCCTTTTGCAGGAAAATTGACTAATAACGTGCACTCACTCTCACACCAAGTCACCTCTTTCCTGTGTGTCTTTCTGTTCTCGACTAGATCATTGCCACCAACTAACAGAGATCATAGAAATGTTTAAAGTATAATGGCAAAAAGAGAATATCATCAAAGCAATGAGATCTGTCTGTTTATTATCTATATTGTAAGGCAATAGGGAGTTCCATCAGCTCTCCCTCTACCTAAAATTTAGTTTAAGCTAATTCACAGAATGATTACATTAGGAATGGAGGTATAAAGTGCAAATATTAGTGGAGCGACAAACATGTCTCCAACGTCCTTGGCCTTTTTGCTTGACTGTCAGTCTCAACAGACCTGAGCACCAGTGTAGGGAGGGGATCACCATTTTAGATTTAACTACCAAACCAAATGCACCCTTTTTGAGATCCTTTTGGTGTTCCAATATAGAGAGATTTAGAGTTATTATCCTTTATTGTTCTGGATAATGTCATTATTATTTATTCCCCCAATCTTTTTATTTTTATATCTTTTTTTAATTGAACCTTTTATTTAACTAGGCAAATCTATTCATCCAATACATTGTTATTATCATTCCTCTATGAAAAATAAAGGCCATTAACTTGTATTATATTTCCCTGAGGCTATTAGGCCAAGAAATACTAGCTAGCTAATGGGAGCGTGGGGCTGATTATTAGTTTGTGTATTCTCTCCAAACATGGCTCCTCCTGAGAGTTGTATTTTTCATGTCTTGTCACCTCTCTAGTTTATCACCGGGCAAGATTGAGAACTCTTTCCATTTCCTACCAGTATGCATCTGTGGGAGTTTTTCAAGTTATCCCCCAACACAAAACACATACCGTACTGTCTGTGTCCCAAAAGACACCCTAATACCTATGCAGGGCACCTCTTATGACCAGGGCCCTGTACTACGTAGGAAATAGGGTGCCATTTGGGATTCGGCCAATGTCTTTTCAAATGAGATGATTTGTAATATTGCCATTGACCCTGTTTATTTGAATATGACCTCTGTACAGTGAAATCCAGCATGGCTCTTGCAGCAAGTTTGGATGTCCTTTGCCATTAACTTTGCACAAGGTGCTTTTCCCCCCGCTCTTTTCTCTTTTGTTCTGTCTTAAATTATTTCTGACAAATGTATGCCAGTGTCATTAAATGTGCCAAATGCATGCCTTTCACACTAACGCAATCATTTATCTTTTCTTACGAGTGGGAAGGAAAAACTTTTGCCTCTCTCTCACCTTGCAAATGATTTCTCTGTTCCAATTCAAAATGTTCACGATGACGATGAGTGTGACGGCCGGGTCTTGAGAGGCAACTAGTCAAATGTATTGAGCAACCATTTTGCTGCCTTTGTACTAGCACAATTTGAAATTCACCTGCTGGTATTTAAAAGGGATTTGACCAATTACCAACGTGCCCCATCAATAATACCAATGGTATTTCAAAGAGTGATTTGACCAATCACCAATGTGCCACCCCGTTCTCGCAGTGAAGCCTGACAATTCGTCAGAGAATGAAGGCCTTGTTATTCTTCTCCTGTCACACTGTTATCTTCTCTAATGAATAAATAACTTTATTTTCCCCCAACGCCATATGAGAAATGATGCTAATGCTAATGATAGTGAGGGGAGAATATAAATAAATGCCACCGCTCCTGATGACATTTCCTTCAGAAGTTTGTTTACTAGGGAGTTGTTCTATAATGGAGCACTAGAGCTGCTCATTAGCATACGCACATCCGACAATAACCAAGCATTAGTCCAATTATTATTAGGACTACCTTTTAGGTCATTTTTTTCTCTTAGAATTTACAGGTATTCTGTCACAGTTTTAGCGAGAATGAGGTGTTACCTTGCGTGGGGAAATGAATGTTAGCACATAAAGCGCTATTCCCCCTTGAGCTCCTCCCAAGACAGTGATGCTACTTGGGGATTTTCAAGGTAATGTCTGATCTTTTTGGTCAAGCCGCCAAAACAATAAGTCAGAAAAGAGACATGTTTAATTTTCTCACCATGTATTCTCATCAACACTAAAACAACACCAGAACAATGCTGGAGACAGTAGTCACTCACCTCTATGTGATTCAAGGTCCCGATTCTCCCGATAATAACCAGACCGTGTGAAGATATCCTCAAAGTTAGACAATGATACGCTAGATTCATCAGAGGACGACTGGGGAAATGTGGATTTATGGTGAAAAGCACAGTGCACATGATCAAGCGGCAACACAGTTAAAACTGACTTTATTGCCGCCATAAACTCTGATAGAGGAGAGGGAAGCCGAGCGTCAAATGGGAGAGTGGGAGAGAGGGAGATGGAGAGAGAGATTGATAAAGAGAGCGAGAGAAAGAATGAGAGCGAGGGAATTACAGTCGACTACAGAGAGCCAGGGAGGAAGAAAGAGAAAGAAGGGAGCGAGAGAGTGAGTGAGTGAAGGAATGCAGAGAAGACAGAAAGTGTGATAGAGCGAGTGATTGAGAGAAAGAGAGAGAACGATGGAATGAGAGGCAGAGAGAGAGATCAAGCGATGGAGAGAGAGAGTATGTCTTCGCTGTCTTGATGTGCAGTGACTTTGTAACTTCCTGTGATCAGTGTACACTGCACGGTGCTTCTCTGAGTGCAGCTGGCGGGCGAGAGAGAGGGTTGTGCTCAGCTGCAGATTAGAATACATTTACTAGGCTGACAGACACCCACCCACTGCGAGACACGTTGCCGTAATAGAGAAAACGCTCCCCACTGCCCGCCACTATTGGCAGATAACAAGGTTAAACTCCAGAAATCATGCCGACTGCATGAGCTCCAAGGTGCTACGCGGCGTCGCTAAATCTGACACCTGAAGTCAAGCACAGATGGCAGCTGATTGATTTTTGGCCTTTGGGAGATGAGAGCAACCTGTTTGTTTTGCTGTGGACAAACTGCCATTTTAGGGGTTAATTCCATGGGAAATCAATCAAGCGCAAAGACAATTGGATTTGTGTCAAATTTTGACGTTTTTCAAAATGACAGTTTGTTGGACTGTGAACAAACTGAATAAACTGATCTGAAAATGTTTGTTAAATCATGATACAGATCATTTGAACTGTCTCTTTTAATATGATATTATATTGTAATTAACATTGAGATCATGTACAGGCTAATTAAAGTCCACAAATATAAAAACAGTCCCAAATTTAAAAAAAAAAATATTAAAATAGGAACCGACTCACATAGAGGCCAAGTGAACAGGAGATTCCATATTCTTTTAAAATGGCTGCCAAACGAACAGACACTGTCTTACCATGATGCACCCTCAACTTTTAGTTCAGCTATGTTACCCTATAAGTGTTTAGTAGTCTATGTAGCCGTGTGAGCACAGTGTGTAGCCTATGTAATGTCAGAATAAGGTGCGCTTGATACCTCTTATATTTGAGAGGACATTCTTGGCCTACTAATGATTGTGCCGTTTGTTGTCTTTTTGCACATTAACTCCTCTCCGCTGACCGCTGCATGCAGATCACTGGGAGCAAAGTCACGGTAAGTACGCCCTTTATATTATTACGCTTTGTGAGTCGTGTTCCTCTCATGCATCTCTCCCTCTCCTCCCTCCCCTTTCTTCACCTTTCCCTTTTAAAAGATTCTAGTCTAGTCAGTTTGTCCCCGAATCTACAAGTAAGGTCATCTTTTTATGGATTACATATTTTTTTCAGCATTGACTTCGCTAATAGGCTGTGATTTGGAAAGGCTATAAATTGTTGACACAATTCTTGCATGCAAATTGGAACACTTTTCCAATGAAGGATTTCAAAATTATACACCCTGGCAAATGAACTGGGGGCCCTTTTGTTGGTCTAAGTTGTTTCTCTTTTTGAAATGTATTGCAGACTAACCCATATTAGCATTTAAATATTGTAATACCAGGGATGAGCAATAGTTTTTAGGCAAATAATAATAATCTGCAGTCTAATCTGTTTTTTTGGAACGTTTTGCATCTAAATGGCTTTCATTGTGTTCTTTCCTTGAGACAGCACACTGGAGAAACGATCACTTGATTAGATTGCATTACACACACACAGACACAGACACAGACACATGCACACAATGCGTTTGCTGATTGAACAGTGGAAAATATATTGAGTGCATTATTCCTCAACCTTCCAGAAATGTCAGCCTGGTTTAATTTAGCGATTGGGTATTCGCCGCAATACATCTGAATTTGTTGTCAACACCCCCCGTCTCAATTCCACAACATTAAGGCATATCTCCTATGTCTCAGAAATGTACACCGTTGTTTGTGTTGTCGTTGTCACTTTTCTCTCCCACTAGCTCGCAAACAACCCTAATAATATTTATAAATATACATTGTCCAAGGGGCTGCCGAAGTTTCTTCATTTCTCTGCCACTGTAATACGGTAATTGCAGATCTGCTCTGGCAATTTCTCACAACGTAAAGCCCTATTGCCTATTGTGAGAAGGCATTCCGTTTTTGGGGGGCAGGGCTTTTGGGAAAAAAAGCTCTCTTATTGCTTTTTGCTAGTGTGAATTGTCACCTTTAATGGCGTTTTATTGCTTTCATAAGCCTCCTTCAGGATTAAGGAGGCCCAGAGGCTTAGAGAGAATGAGGACAAGGTAAACCAACCAGTACACTGTGACCTGGGCTGGGTCCCAAATGACACCATTTTCCCTATGTAGTGCAATACGTCTGAGACCCCTATGGGCCCTGGTTAAATCTAGTGCATTATCTAGTGATTAGGGTGCCATTTTGGATGAAGAAGACCTGGTCTGTGGTCTACTGATGGGCCCAGACAAAACTTCTTGTTTTTTGACTCGCTCTACAGACAGATGTTTTTTGTGTTGATTCTTTGACAAACTGTTATTTTGTTGCCAGGGTATTTCTGTTGCAAAAGTAGATTATTTAAGACATTGTTATGAACCAAAATGTTGTCTTGATTAGCAGGAACAGACTTCATTGTACGGAGGATAGAGGTGTACGAAGACTGTTTATCCGAGAGCAGCAAAGGCCTAGTTTGAAGTTTTGAACTGTCTCAGTGTGCCACTCAGACAGCTCTCACTTTGAAGAAGTTTCTCAAAAATCTGAGGATGATAGTAACATTTCCCCTGAAGTCTCTGACCTTTAACCTCTCCCTCAGTCAGACTCACATCAGTGCCTCGTGGAGCGGGCTAACACAGAGCTAACACTGAGAAAGCAGGGAGCTGTCAGTCTGAAGAGACTAAAAAGCTCCACTCAGAACCTAAAGAACCAGTCAAGAGAGGAGTTTAGCTCAGTTTGCCTGGTGTGGCTACGGTTAGCTTCGGATTGGGTTGGAAGATTCCATTTTCACACTGTCATTGCGGCGCCTCTGAGGGATCCTTGTGCAGTCGGGGTGGTTGGGAGGGCTGGGGGAACTGAATGTACTGTGGGGTCTGTAGGGAGCCTGCAATACTTATTCCTCTGTCTCAGCCATGAAATCTCTCTGGCACCTTCCCCAGGTAGGGGCGCGATGGGAGGTGGAGGAGCGGGTGGTGTGAATTGCCTCTAATTCAGTCTGGCCAGTGTGTCCATATTCACCTCTGCCACTGCTGAGTGTGTCTCATCTGCCTTTTCACCTTGTTGATCGAGCTAGCGGTGGAAGATGAGGACCACAAAGTAGCTGACTGTCAAGTTGTCTGCAGGCAAACTAGACTGGTAAATAGACAGGCAGATGGACAGACAGGCTGGTTGCAGTTCTAGCATCTATCGACCAGCTTGATGACCTCATAGGTCGTCTCTTTTTAAAACAAGGATGATTTACATCACAACTCAACTGCCACGCTTGGAACAACAGTGTTTCAATTGGTCCTGTGGTGCGTTAGTGCGAGCTGCCTGCGAATCACCAGTTACACGCAAGCAGGGGCAAGGCAGCCCCAGTCGGAATGCAGCTCTTGAAGTCCCCAGTACCGCTGTTTCCAGAGAGATGGATTTTAAGGGGTTACACACCCGGTCCTTTAGGAGCTGATCTGATCAACTGGAGGAGATCGATATCCATATGACCGGCCCTCCCTGAGACTGAGCACATTTCCAAGATAACATACTGGTCAGCCTACAATATGTCAAGGGGTGAGGAAAGGGGGACAGATGGGGAGGAGGGAGCCTAAAACACCTCAGACCTTGGGGACTGGAGGAGTCTGTTGGATTGGTGATGGCTGAATGGGTCTAGTTCAGAGAATCATGTTTTTTTGTCTGCCAGAGTAATGGACAAAGCTTGTTGTTTAAAAAATGAATTACATCTGGCTCACACTTGGGACGCAAGCCTAACCTCTTCACTTGTATAAAATGGCCGAAGCCGGTTTTTAAGGATGACCTCTTTTAGTGGTGTGAAAGTGAGCTGTATGTATCGGCTGACAAAGACCTCCCCAAGGAGCGCTAGAACAGTTTAGTGACAGGATAGAGCTTTGAAGTGATTGGAGAGAGTAGTTAGTTTTCCCCCAAAAGTAGAGGCGAAGGACATGCAATGAATGTAGGAAGAACAGGCCATAAAAAATATTGCAGACAGCAGATTTAATGATTGGCTTTGGCTTGAGTGTATTGAGTGTATGATTCAATTTAACAGATTATTCTTCCATGAACTTGAATCTTTTAACATGTGACCTTTTTTAATGAAATGGTATTCAATTAATTATCCTGCAGTTGAGAACGCACAGTATCTATTCATTGAGAGCGCTCAGACACTTTGAGGTAGGTACCATTGAACACGGAGAATGGCCAATGCTTTCCAGCGTCTTTTGTTCCAATGCTTGAGGAGAGGCACTTAGAACAATTCTCATTTAAGCTGAAATGTTATGCTTCTCTCCCGATTCCGACCTCTTTGTTTCTGTGTATTCCAGAGGAAGGCTGTATTCCCAGGCAAATCGATAACCTTGGCATTTGTTTTGCCTGTTCCGCTCATTTAATTGGCCAATGCCATATCTAGCGCGGCACACACTCCCAAGGCTTTTCGTCACCTGATGTACTCCTGCTCATTGTGTTTAAGGCCTGTTTAAGGCCTCGATGGATAGAGGGAGGGATGGCTGCAAAGACAGAGTTAGAGGGAGCATCAACTGCCGCCACTTATTTCACTCATTACCCTTCCTCGCTACCAGCAGCAATGTTTTTTTGGTGGGCCTTTTGTAAAAAAAAAATCTGAATGAAACTAATACCACCCTCCCTCATCCCCTCTTCCTTGCAAGCCCCACACGTCTGAAAATACACATTTTTGTTTCACATCAACACAATTATCCCAGAAACCCTAGACCCACTCCAATATGCATATACCGCACCAACAGATCCACAGATGACGGAATCTTTATTGCACACCAAACTGCTCTTTCACACCTGGACAAAAGGAACACCTATGGGAGAATGCTATTCATTGACTACAGCTCAGCGTTCAAACCCAATAGTGCCCTCAAAGCTCATCACTAAGCTAAGGACCCTGGGACTTAACACCTCCCTCTGCAAATGGATCCTGGACTTCCTGACGGGCTGCCCCAAGGTGATACGAGTATGTAACAAAACATCCGCCGTGCTCACCATCAACATGGGGGGCCTCTCAGGGGTGCGTGCTCAGTCCCCTCCTATACTCCCTGCTCAGTCCCCTCCTATACTCCCTGTTCGTGCACTCCCTGGGGCGCAATGCCGTCGGGGATACACCAAATAGAAATGTGATTCACGTTAAAACATTTATTTTATTTTATTCTTCATGTTTTCAAACAGTCCATTTATATTTTCCAACATTTGGGTGAGGTTTATTTCTTGCTTGAGTAGCCTTGTTTCACTACCAAAAATAAAATTAAACCATCTCGTGTTCTGCGAAATAACAATACAATGTCAAATACAGGTAGTGTAGTCAAATAATTAACATCCAATCACATTAACCTTTACTCTCTCGCGGGAATTCCACCAACGGTCTGTATGTAGCCAAATATAGCTGCTGCTCATGTTGGTATCAGTACTGATGACGCAAAAGCCATGACAAGGAGACTTCATGGAGTGGTAACGCGCGAGCAAGCAGTTGCTCCTGACGCCACTTGGGTACGCTGCAGCATCAACCGAGAGGCTCTTGCTGCCCAAGGAATGCTTGACAGCTTGAAAGACGTTTTGTACACTACAGTGAAAATGGTTAACTTTGTTAAAGCAAGGCCTCTGAACTCTCGTGTATTTCCTGCACTATGCAATGATATGGGCAGCGACCATGTAACTATTTTACAACATACAGAAGTGCGCTGGTTATCAAGGGGAAAAGTATTGAAACTTATTTTTTAAAATTGCTAGACGAGCTTAAGGTTTTCTTTACTGACCATCATTTTCACTTGTCTGTGTTTCACACAACTGGCCTATCTGGGTGATGTTTTTTCTCGGTTTTTTCTTTGATCTGAATATAGGATTACAGGGAATCTTCGCAACTATATTCAATGTGTGGGACAAAATTGAGGCTATGATTAAGAAGTTGGAGCGCTAACAAGGACAACCCACAGGTCTTTCCATCATTGTATGATTTTTTTGTGTGCAAATGAACTCAATCTTACGGACAATGTCAATTGTGATAAAGCAAAGCACCTGAGTGAGTTGGGTACGCAATTACACAGGTACTTTCCCGAAACGTACGACACAAACAACTGGATTCGTTATCCTTTTCATGCCCTGCCTCCAATCCAGGTACCGATATCTGATCACGAAAGCCTCATCGGAATTGCAACAAGTGGTTCTGTGACAATTGAATTTAATCTGGGCGGCAGGGTAGCCTAGTGGTTAGAGCGTTGGACTAGTAACCGGAAGGTTGCAAGTTCAAACCCCCGAGCTGACAAGGTACAAATCTGTCGTTCTGCCCCTGAACAGGCAGTTAGTCCACTGTTCCTAGGCCGTCATCGAAAATAAGAATTTGTTCTTAACTGACTTGCCTAGTTAAATAAAGGTGCTCTGATGCCCTTTGCAACCACGTACCTATGTGAGAGTGGATTCTCGGACCTCGCTGCATTAAAACTAAATATAGGCACAGACTGTGTGGAAAACGATTTAAGACTGAGAGTCTCTCCAATTCAACCCAACATTGCAGAGTTATGTGTATCCTTTCAAGCGCAGCCTTCTCATTAACCTGTGGTGAGTTATTCCCAATTTTCCATGAACAAATACAGTTTTATATGTAAAATGGTTAAATAAAGAGCAAAATTCTTGATTTTTATTATATTATTATTTGTGCCCTGGTCCTATAAGAGCCAGGTAGTGACAACTCACACTCATTCTTAAGTTAAATAAATGCATCGTATTATGTGTGTGTGCTGCAGGCTTACAATGATGGCAAAAAACAACAACAACCCTGGTGCTAGAGGGGGTACGCAGCTGGAGGTTGAATGTTTGAAGGGGTACGGGACTATAAAAAGTTTGGGAACCACTGTGATCATTTCAGTCATTACAAACAACACATCTATCTTCTTCAAGCCATATTGAACTGTCTATACGCCTATGATTCCCTTCTATAACATCAGCAATGCAGCGCCATTAGGCCTATATTGAGTCTGTAGATCAGTGGTGTTTGTGTTGTGCGCTAGGCCATCAATCATATTCAAGTTTCCCAGGGCTCAGCATGGATTGACAGTAAAACAATATTAATTTTCATTTGTCCCCTCGCTCTTCCCCCGAGCCCTTTATTAATACTTCAATATAGAAACTTGGTACGCAGACACCTTTTGGCATACAATTTTAATGTCTTTCAGTCCAACTCTAATTCAGAAATGTCAAGTGTAGATCTGATTGATTCATGCTTTATACAATTCAGAGACCTTTTCTAGGTTATTTCTACGTCTGTTGAGTCTCGGAATTCGGCAGCATATTGGTTTTGAGAGAGCAAAGGGATTTAAATATAGTGCTCATGAATTGAATTAAACAGCATTGTGCAGGAGTTTGCGTTTCTGCTTCTTGACGAGACATGCTATTTATTAACTTCCTCTCTTGTATACATGGCATTGTAGCTGTTCTGTCACTCCAAGTTGGATGTTTCAACCAAACAAAAAACCAAATAATTCAGTGCCTGTTTATTCTTCCAATGTACAGTACATTCAGAAATTATTCAGACCCCATGACTTTTCTATTCTAAAATGGATTAAATTGCTTTTTTCCCCCTCAATCTACACACAATACCCCATAATGACAAAGCAAAAACAGGTTTTTAGAAATGTTTGCAAATGTATTAATTATTTAAAAAAAAAACTGAAATATAACATTTACCTAAGACCCTTAACTCAGTACTTTGTTGAAGCACCTTTGGCATCGATTAAAGACTTGAGTCTTCTTGGGTATGACGCTACAAGCTTGGCACACCTGTATTTGGGTTGTTTCTCCCATTCTTCTCTGCAGATCCTCTCTGTCTGGTTGGATGGGGAGCATATTTGCACAGCTAGTTCAATCCTGTCTCTGAGCTCTATGTACAATTCGTTCGACCTCATGGCTTGGTTTTTGCTCTAATATGCACTGTCAACTGTGAGACCTTATATAGACAGGTACAGTATGTGCCTTTCCAAATCATGTCCAATCAATTGAATTTATCACAGGTGGACTCCAATCAAGTTATAGAAACATCTCAAGGACGATCAATGGAAACAGGATGCTCTATTCACAGTCTCATGGCAAAGGGTCTGAATACTTACATAAGTAAGGTATTTCTGTTTTTTATTTTTAATACATTTGAAACATTAAAAAAAACTTTTTCGCTTTGTCATTCTAGGATATTGTGTGTATATTGATGAGGAATAAAATGTATTTAATCAATTTTAGAATAAGGCTGTAACATAAGATAATGTGGAAAAAGGCAAGGGGGCTGAATACGTTCCGAATGCACTCTATTCTAGTGTTGTATACTGTATTACTGCTACACTATTACAATACTATTGTTTGCAACATATTTGCAGCATTTCTCCAAGATTATTTTCCATGCTTGGCTTGGCTAACCTTTCACTAGATTCAACTGAAATGTTCCTGTCTTCAAACGCCCACCTTGGTCGTAAGATGAGTGCAACTGTGGGAGAGGTAAAGTGCAACAAATATAGAACATGATTTCTGAGCTGTGGCAGGTAGCAGTGTAACTCGTGGGAGGAACCTCTGAGTGAACACACTCCCTAACTCCCACTGCAGAGGAAAAGCGGAGAAGTCCCTTTTCTTTTAAGTGCCTCTTCTTTTCTCTCCTTAACCCTGTTCTCTCATCTATACTCTCCTCTCCCCACCACTGCATTATACTAAATACAGTGCCTTCAGAAAGTATTCGCACACCTTGACTTTTTTCCCCCATTTAAATTGAGATTTGATGTCACTGGCCTACACGTAATAACCCATAATGTCAAAGTGGAATTATGTTTTGCAAATTAATAAAAAATTAGAAGCTGAAATGTCTTGAGTTTATAAGTATTCAACCCCTTTGCCATAACAATCTTAAATACATTTGGGAGTAAAACTGTGCTTAACACAATAAGTTGCATGGACACACTGTGCAAAAAATGTGTTTAATGATTACTTGAGCTCAGTACCCCACACATACAATTATCTGTAAGGTCCCTCAATCGTTTCAGATTCAGCTCAAGCAGTGAATTTCAAACACAGATTCAACCACAAAAGACCAGGGGTGTTTTCCAATGCCTCGCACAGAAGGGCACCTATTGGTCGGGTACAAATAAAAAAGCAGACATTGAATATCCCTTTGCGCATGGTGAAATTCTTAATTACACTTTGGATGGTGTAGCAATACACCCAGTCACTACGAAGATGCAGGTGTCTTTCCTATCACAGTTGCCGGAGAGGAAGGAAACCCCTCAAGGATTTCACCATGGGTCCAATGGTGACTTAAACTCTGTTTTAAATGGCTGTTATAGGACAAAACTGAGGAAGGATCAACAACATTGTAGTTACTCCACAATACCAACCTAAGTGAAAAGAAGGAAGCCTGTACAGAATATATATATATTTTTTAAACTTGCACCTTGTTTGCAATAAGACACTAAAGTAAAACTGCAAAAAATTGTGTCAAATAAATTATTATTTCTGTCCTGAATACAAAGAGTTATGTTTGGGGCAATTCCAAAACAACACATCACAGAGTACCACTGAGTGCTCATCTTTTAAAGCATGGTAGTGGCGGCATAATTTTATGGGTATGCTTGTCATCGGCAAGAACTAGGGAGTTTTTTTTAGGATGAAAAGAAACGGAAATGAGCAAAGCACAGGCAAAATCCTAGAGGAAAACCTGGTTCAGTCTGACTTGAAGACTTGAAAATGGCTGTCCGGCAATGATCAACAACCAACTTGACAGAGCTTTAAGAATTAAAATAATAATAATAATGTGCAAATATTGTACAATCCAGGTGTGCAAAGCTCTTAGAGACTTACCCAGAAAGACTGACATCTGTAATCACTGCCAAATTTGATTCTAACATGTATTGACTCAGGGGTATATACTTATGTTAATGAGATATTTATGTATTTCACTTTCAGTACATTTGCAAAAAATGTCTCACATGTTTCCCTGTTTAAAAAAAATCAATTCAGGCTGTAACACAACAGAAGGTGGAATAAGTGAAGGGGTATGAATACTTTCTGTAGGCAAAGTACATCTCTTTTCAAAGGAAGAGAGACAATCAGGCTTCGTGCTTTCAAAGGTAGAGAGCTGGATCTCATTATTTTGAAGGAAACATGAAAGGGCGTCTGGAGTGGACATGGTATGCTGATATTGAAAGCATATGGAGTGTGTGTGTGTGTGTGTGCTTTGATGACCTTGTCCTTGTGTTTGTAGGCAGCACTGTCATTGGCCCTGCAGCAACATCATGACTTGAACATGTCCTCTCCTCTCAGATTTGGATATTAAGGAGAAGCGGAATGGAGAGAAAGAGCCAGAGCCAAAGATAGAGGGAGAGAGCAAGACCATATTGAGACAGAAACACAGAAAAAAATAAGTGTGTGTATGTGCCTGCTTGTGCCTGCTTTTTCTGTGTGTGTTTGGCAAGCCTGCTTGTGTGTGTGTGTGTGTGTGTGTGTGTGTGTGTGTGTGTGTGTGTGTGTGTGTGTGTGTGTGTGTGTGTGTGTGTGTGTGTGTGTGTGTGTGTGTGTGTGTGTGTGTGTGTGTGTGTGTGTGATATTGGGGCTGTCAGTAATGGGGCTGGGTGAACACTGCCTACGCGCTCAGTGGTTCATCTCCCCCACGGCTCTCTCTAACACACTAACCGGCACGCCGGCTCCACAGGGTGCTCCTGCAGGCTGCATTAGGCTCCATAAACTTTATGGCATATTTTTACAACTCGTCTCTGTCTGCGATTCCACCACAGCATCCCCGGCCTCCTCTGCTTTAACTGTTCACACAGCTGTGAAATTCACTGTACCCCTTCGCTTTTTATGGTCGTTTGGACAGGCTTGATTCAGTTGGTGCCCCCCCGGTGAAGGGAAGGATTGGCTCCTTCCCTCCCCCGCCACATATGTTTATATTTAGTAAGTTATTTGTTTTGTGTTTTACGGCCATGTCTTTTTTATGCAAGGTGGTGGGTGATTACTAGAGATCTCTCTCTTAGTATATCACGTCGTGTGTGTGTGTGTGTGTCGGTGTCGGTGTGTGTGTGTCGGTGTGTATGTATTGTCGGTGTGTGACAACTGAGTAGTCCTTTCCCTAACCTTGTCTGACTCCATCCCCTCCCGTGATGCTCTCTTGCCCATGCCAAATTCAGTACAACTCCACCATGGCGCTGCATATTTGGCTTTGCCTTCGACCGCAGGCAGCGGTCACAGGAGTGCGTGTGTGCACATGTGTGCTTGTTCAAAACATCTGTTGATTTCACCAGTGAGTCCAGCCAATTGCGTGGAGGAGGAGGTAGCTACTTTCCACCAGAAGTAGATACTTTACGTCATCCTAGAGAGACTCTTAGTTGTTGTTTGTTTGACTCACTGACGCAGAGGCATCAGTTCATAAGTTATAAGGACATTTCTGGGATAAACCAAAGTCACTCCAGCTCGGGGGTGGAAAAAGGTGGAGGAGGAAAGAGCCACAGCTATGCTGACTGATATATCATAATCTCCCCTCTTAACCCCTCCAAAGTCTTTTTGGAGCTCCCCTTATTTGCCCCCGCCGTAGTCAATAAGCCCACTCGGCACATCTCTAGCAAGGTGTACCTTGCCTATTCCCTTCCAGTCTCCTCCAACATGCTCCACTGCTGTCATACCATCCGCAGAGGAAGTAAGTAAGCCCCATAATCGCCTCATCAACAGCACTGCTTCCACTGATTCCCAGGCAGTTCCCCGGTTGCCTGTAATGATCGGTGATCTGATCAAGGCTGGGTGACTCAGCGCTATAATTTCTTCCTTTTCCCTTTTTAAGGGCACCCGAGAGAGATGGGTCGCACGGTTAAAATGTCCGCTTTGAAGTTTTACGACTTCTCCCTTTGTGTCGTCCGCCTAGCAAGAGAGCCTGAAGAGCTGGGAGTCCGCCCTTCTGCATAACTTTCAGGCGTACTTACCAAGACGAAACAGTACACTGTTTTGACATTCGAGGTATTTTTCAAATCAAATTGTATTGGTAACATACACATGTGTTTAGCAGATGTTATTGCGGGTGTAGCGAAATCCTTTTAAAATAACATTTGGCAAGGTTTCCTAAGATCTGGAAGCACGGCAGCCCTCTGTCAGCTCCATTTTGAATTATGACAAAGATACTTTCACATTGGCCTCTGTCTGTGTCCGCATGCCGACGACGTATTGTCTGTATCGCTCGCCTTTGCGATAAATACTGTATTTAGATATTTATTCCCCTTTCGAGTGTTGATGGTGGTCAGCAGCATCAACCGCTTTCTGTCTCTGAGGTGAAGTACTGGAGGTTGCCGCAAGATGGCAATAGAAGTCTATCGAACTCTCCATGGTGCAAAAGAGAGGAAAAGGGTATGGGAAAAGTCACAATGTTGCTATGGATTTGGTTTTGTTCTACCTAGCAGCCTACACACACACACACACACACACACACACACACACACACACACACACACACACACACACACACACACACACACACACACACACACACACACACACACACACACACACACACACACACACACACACACACACACCCCGCACCACTATGTCTGGCTCCCTTATGCCATTTGTAAGAAGTTGTCTGATCTTTAAAGAGGAGAATAAGTGTGAAACGCCTCAACAGCATTCAAATGGATCCATCTTTCACCGATCGATACACCGATCAGCCTCACTTTGCAGTTGGAAAAAAACAACAAGAAAACAGATTCTTCACCGCTTAATTTTTTTCTCTGAAAACTCCACAACCAAGATGGCCTCTTAACATTGCAGACCGATATGTTCTGCTCTGCTTTTATTCTTAAGCCTCACAAGCCTCAAACACAATGGCACGACAGTGAGAAAGCTCAACGTAACACAACCTCGCCTGTTATCGACAAGGCCCCACATATTGACCAGACATTTATGTAATCGTTACCTGAATAATTTATCTGTGGCGCCGGTGTGACGAATGAAGAAAACACACTCCTCACTATAAAAACATGTTAGTGTTCTCATAGCTGCACAACTCAAAATCTCATGTCTCTATATCCACCTCAAAATCGATTCCATTGAATCCCTGTATCTGGGTATTGAGACCCCTGATCAAGCTATGTTTTTCTGGGCACATAGCTTCTGTCATCTCTATGCATCTCTATCTGTTCCGCTCTGTGTTTGGGTGTTGAATGTACCTGATACAGGACTAATTCAGTGTCACACGAGTGTAGTGGAGATGTGGCTGGCGCAGCATGGCAGAGGGCACTACTCTATTTCTATCTGTCTCTCTGTGGTGTCTATCTATCTATCTATCTATCTATCTATCTATCTATCTATCTATCTATCTATCTATCTATCTATCTATCTATCTATCTATCTATCTATCTATCTATCTATCTATCTATCTATCTATCTATCTATCCCTCCATTCATCTGTCTGTTTGTGGGTTTTGAGGCTCCTGATATTGGCCAATAATATTTGTTACATGTTTTCTGCTGCTACCATGTTGTTGTCATGTTGTGTTTCTACCATGGTGTGTTGTCATGTGTTGCTGCCTTGCTACGTTGTTTTCTGACTTTATGTCTCTCTTGTCGTGATGTGTGTTTAGTCCTATATTAATATATTTTGTTTTATTATTATTATTTTTCATCCCATCCCCGCAGGAGGCCTTTTGCCTTTTGGTAGGCCGTAATTTTAAATAAGAATGGGTTCTTAACTGACTTGCCTGGCTAAATGAATGTAAAAATAGATGAATACAGGACTGATTCAGAGCCACCTATGAGTGTGTAGTAGCGCCGTGCAATAGGTGGGGTAGGTAAGGCTGGCGTAGCCTGGCAGCAGGCTTGTTTGTGGATGTCATGTGTTTCTCCTCGAACGGGGACACAACGGCGCAGATGCCGCCTCACCCGACAAAGCCCCCCTCTGCTCAGGTGCCCACCACCATCATGCCACATACATTTTTAAAACACAGCCATATGGCAATTCTGTTTTCTGTGCCAAATGGAATAAAAAAAACGAGTTAAAAAAACTTAAAAATATCCATCTTGTCTTTTTCGGTCGAAGCTTGACAGACAGAATAGGGCCGTCATAATACTTCACCAGTTGGTGCCAAAAATGTATAAAAGCATTTCTTTAGAATGGGAACCAATTACTGAATATTGCCCATAAGGTTATTTAAGTGTTTCATGAAATGGCGATGCCCTTGATGTGGGATATAGACTTAGCAGGTAAATGGACATCAATCACATTGAGCGTTTAGTCTGCCCCCCTCAGATCTTTCTCATCTGTAGCCCCTCACCTATGAATCATGCTATATCATGGTGTTTGCCAAATTGTTTGTAAGTCCCCTCTAGGGGCTCAGTGTCAGGTATAGGCTAGCATTTACACAAAAAAATGAAGACGAAAAATCTTGTTGCCGAGCATAACAGCAACATCTCAAAAGCGTATTCTGATAAAAACAAACCAAAATTGTCCTTTGAATTGCTCCTTTCATCTCCTGGTTTTTGGTTAAGCAGTTCAGCCCAGGCCTCTAGGGAAATGTTTCCCCCCTCTGTTTGCATTTCTGAACAAGCCTCCATAACGATAATGAATTCTATTATTTTAAAAACCAATTACTGTTAGTTGGGAGGCTTCTTTACCAACATTGTCATGTTCTCTGTGGAACAGTGTTCTGTCATATCTGTTGCTGTCTGCTGCTGCTGTCAAACTTGCTATTTCCTCCTATTCCCCAAACTGTCTATTCTATGCTAATGCATCTCTTTTGGTATTCAGATACCTCCCCTTTTAAACAGAAGTACCTCTCAAGGGAGCCTGATTTCCAGGAATTAGAGCAAAGTTAATGAATGACTGAAACGGTTTGCCATATTTGTATACCCATCCAAAAAATGCATAATATGGCAAAATACAGGCAAAGCTGCACAGGTTACACATCATATTGAATGAAGATAGTTGTGGTAAAGTCTCGTCAGTATGACCTCTTAACTTCGCTGTTGAGTGTCTGAATAGGTATAGACGTGCTATTCTCTCTTCTATTTCTCACAGGTGAATTGAGATGTTGTGTTACCTTGAATCATGATAAAATACTAGAACACGAAAGCAAGAGAACATTACGTCTGTTATGCGGGAGAAGAAAAGGCATACTTGTATCAACATTGAAAAGGGCGTCTTTGAGGGAGAGAGGATTTCCTCGAGGTATTCACATTAAATATAATGAATGGTTCGCGGTAATACAAATGGGGTTTCTCTGAGAAGCTGACGGTATACTGACGGTATACTGACGGTATACTACACCGCATACTTCAGGTAAATTATGTGTATTAATGATTACCAAAGACTTGTATAGCCAGTGAATTACCAAGTTTTCCTGCTGCCTATCCTCTATTCTTCCTTTTGTATGCTTGGGCCTTAATTGTCTGCCTCTCGCATTGACTTTTAGGAGGTGGACTCTGGACTGCTTTTGTTAAGCTTTTCTAATCAATGGTGTATAGGCTTGAAAGACGTGCAGTGCACAAGGACACACAATGGTCTCTATGTCACATGAATGTCTGAATGGTAAGTGTACTGTATCTATGTCCATAAATGAAAGTGTATCTCTATCTTTCTCTACCATCCACACGCACACACAATCATTAAAAGCCATGAACACCTCACATTCCTGAAGATTCATTTATACCTCATTTAATAAGATGAAATATTACCTGAAAGCAGCTTTCCCCCCTTAATTGACCAATTTTGATGCTGCTCTAATCAGCATTTGTCATAGCAAACCTTGACACAGTAGTATTCTCTCTCTGTCTCTGTGTGGCATCCGCATACTCACACTCTCGCACTCACCCACAGCCATTACTGATATCACTCTGTCATAATTAATTGAAGAGAGATATGAAATATATATCAAATATTCAGTGTGTTTTGTTTTAGGGATTGACAGTGCATTTCCAAAATTGCCTGCATTAGTCAGCATCTCTCAGCCCAACCCTAATTATCCCACTTTACCCAGCATCTGTCTGCTATTAGGGGCCTTTGTTCCAGATGTTTTCTTATTAGAATGGAATTGATCATCCTAATGGTTTTAGGGGTCAAAGCACAACAATTTGGTGGCCCTTATCTCATGGCAACGGGCCACAAGTCTTGCTGCTGTGATTGCACACTGTAGTATTTCACAGAAATGAGAGTTTATCAATGTTTGATTTGTTTTCAAATTCTTTGAGGGTCTGTGTGATCTGTGGGAAATATGTATCTCTAATGTGGTCAGACATTTGTCAGGAGGTTAGGAAGTGCAGCTCAGTTTACACTCCAGTTTGTGGAATGTGTGGGCATTGATTCCGTTTTAGGTGGTTGTAGAATTTAACAGCTCTTTTCTGGATTTTGATAACTGTAGCCCTAATTCAAAGTTTTCCCTTGCCAGCTCTATAGTCTGTGGACGGAGCTGCTCTTATCCCTCCCCTCTGCAGTAGAGAGAGGAGAGGAGAAAGCTGTGTTTCACTCCTCCCTTTTCTCCCTCTCTCTCTGTGCCTGGCCCCTGGACCTCCACCGGATTTTGTGGAACTTCTGCCTGCGTGCAGTGAAGCCACCCTGCGCCCATTCACTCCGAGATGGGAAAAAAGAGGGGAGAGGGGGAGAGAGAGAAAGAGACAGAGGAGCAGATGGAGAGAGAAGCAGAGAGGGAGAGACGAGCGAGAGGGAGAGACGAGCGAGCACAGACAACAGATTGAGCGGGAGAGAGAAAAAAGAGAGAGGTGGGCTTTTCTCTTGTCCTCCCTCTCATCACACTGTAGTGCATCTAATCGTCACAAGGCTGATATTTCGTTACATCACTGTACAGTATAGTGGTACCTGCTGCATCACAATACACTCTACTGTAGTTAGATGTACAGTACCAGTCAAACGTTTGACCACACCTACTATTTTCTACATTGTAAAAAATCAGGAAGTAACCAAAATATTTTTTATATTTGAGATTCTTCAAAGTAGCCACCCTTTGACTCGATGACAGCTTTGCACACTCTTGGCATTCTGTCAACTAGCTTCATGAGGTCACCTGGAATGCATGAGTCACCTGGAATGCATTTCAGTTAACAGGTGTGCCTTGTTAAAATGGAATTTGTGGAATTGATTTCCTTCTTAATGCTTTTCAGACAATCAGTTGTGTTGTGACAAGGTGGGAGTGGTAACACAATGAACGTACCACGTCTCTTGACTCCCCTACATCTCCACACATGTTCCCTGTATCAGTATGATAATACCCGACTTCGCACTTCAAAAGTCAATTGAGTGAAACAACAAGCGTGACGCTTAATTGCATCCGTCTTTGTCTTTCCGTCTTAATTTTATTCGGTATTCTCTGAAAACGTAATGAAAACAGAGCCACCCGCTTATAAGGCACTTGCCTAGTGTTTGGGTATCACACATCTTTATTCACCTTGACGGTCGAGTGTTGTTTCTTTGTGCATTTGAGACAATCTTGTATGAATTCAGGACGGTTTGAACCCCCATAATTTTATACAGCAGGGAGATTGGTGATCTCATGTGATAATCGATACACTTATAGCAGCTAGGTGGTGTTTTTCGTGACTGATCGGTGAAGTTACCCTTAGATGCTGATCCTATGGTTAAGGTGAGGATTGGGGTAGGGGAAGCTGATCCTAGATCTGTATCGAGGGGATACTTCAACTTCACCCCGGAGCAGTCGGATCAGTCTCTTAATGAATTATTTTGGAAAACGATGATAGTGGGCAGACCTCTAATTATTTAATCTATACAAAGAGCATCAAAACATGGGCTGGTGGTGTCTGTACACGGATGGATTATTCTAGACGTGGCATTAATGAATTAGATAGAACAGTGTGCCATATTATTTATTATTGCTCCTTGGATGGCTTTCTTGGGCTATTTATATACTCGGCACTATCTATTTAGTTAGTTTGTTGTTCTGTGGGGGGGGAGATGGATGGTGTGTCCAAAATGACACCCTATTCCCTAAGGGCTCTGGTAAAAATGAGTGCTCTATATAGGGAATACGGTTCCATTTGCGACACAGGCAGGGAGTAATTTTTATCATTGAAAATAGCCGTGTGATGAAGTGTCAGCCACTTTAGTGTCTCCATGTTTGACATGCTTAACCACAACTTGAACCCGAGTCCCCATTTGGCAGGCATTGTGACCCCCTTCCCCCTCTACCATTTACTCATCCTAATGGCTTATGAACCGACGGCCCTATTTGGCATCCATTGTTGCTCCCACCCATCCACCCCACCATTTGGAGCCATTCTAATAGTTTATGAAGGCAACATAATGATGTGTGGACTTTGTTATTTGCTTTTGTTCACAAAACACTTCCCTGGTTTATTGCATTTTTACGGATGGGGGCCTTGATCACTCATATTACGGGGCGGTGTAAATGGGAGTCAATAAATTACCCACCGATTAAAGATGATGCCCTCACTTTGGGTGCCGGGCACCATTCTCCATGCGTAGTTAACACGAGTCTTTTCAAGTGTACTAGTCAAATCATTGTAATTCCTTTTCCATTTGCCATCCGCCACTGCTGCGGACTTCTTTGGCTGACATTTGAATACGGCACAAATATTTGTGTTTTTGTACAGTAGGCTGGTAGCCTAGTGGATAGAGCGTTGGAATAGTAACTGAAAGGTTGTAAGATCAAATCCCCGAGCTGACAAGGTACAAATCTATCGTTCTGCCCCTGAACAAGGCAGTTAATCCACTGTTCCCAGGCCGTCATTGAAAATAAGTATTTGTTCTTAACTGACTTGCATAGTTAAATAAAGGTAAAAATAAATAAATAGCTAGTGTGAGAGAGGACAGCCAAGGGGTTTTCTGACCTAACAATGACATAATAATTGATTGAAAACAAACCAGCCTGTGCATTTAGATGGGGCTGATGAACATGTGTTATTGTCTTGCCCGTCTGAAGGACTTTGTCCATGTGCTCAATATAATTTTTTTGTTTTATTGGCAGAATTTGTGGGCACCTTCTCTCAATAGGTACAGTGCCTTCGGAAAGTATTCAGACCCCTTGACTTTTCCACATTTTGTTACGTTACAGCCTTATTCAAACAATTTTTTTTTAATCATCAATACCCCATAATGACAAAGCAAAAACTGTTTTGTTTTCGAAATGTGTTAATTTATTAAAAATGAAAAACGGTATCACAACCTTTACTCAGCACTTTGTTGAAGCACCTTTGACAGTGATTAAAGCACAGAGTCTTCTTGGGTATGACGCTACAAGTTTGGCACACCTGCATTTGCTGAATTTCTCCGATTCTTCTCTGCAGATCATCTCAAGCTCTGTCTGGTTGGACGGGGAGCGTCGCTGCACAGATATTTTCAGGTCTCTAGAGATGTTTGATCGGGTTCAAGTCCGAGTTCTGGCTGGGCCACTCAAGGTCATCCAGAGACTTGTCTTGAAATCACTCCTGCGTTGTCTAGGCTGTGTGCTTAGCGTCATTGTCCTGTTGGAAGGTGAACCTTCACCCCAGTCTGAGGTCCTGAGTGCTCTGGAGCAGGTTTTCATCAAGGATCTCTTTGTACTTTGCTCCGCTCATCTTTGCCTTGATCCTGACTAGTCTCCCAGTCCCTCCTAGTCTCTGCCACTGAAAAACATCCCCACAGCATGCTGATGCTGCCACCACCATGCTTCACCGTAGGGATGGTGCCAGGTTTCCTTGGCATTCAGGCCACCGGGTTCAATCTTGGTTTCATCAGACCAGAGAATGTTGTTTATCATGGTCTGAGAGTCTTTAGGTGCCTTTAGGAATGCTGCAGAGAAGGTTCTCCCAAATCCACAGAGGAACTGTAGCGCTATGTCAGAGTGACCATCGGGTTCTTGGTCAACTCCCTAACCAAGGCCCTTCTCTCCCCCTGGTGGCTTAGTTTCTTCAATTTAAGAACCTTAAATGCTGCAATATTGCTGCAAAAATGTTTTGGTACTCTTCCCCAGATCTGTGTCTCAACACAATTCTGTGTTGGAGCTCTACAGACAATTCCTTCCTTATCATTGTTTGGTTTTTGCTCTGACATGCACTGTCAACTGTGGGACCTTATATAGACAGGTGTGTGCCTTTTCCAAATCATGTCCAATCAATTGAATTTACCACAGGTGGACTCCATTCAAGTTGTAGAAACATCTCAATGATAATCAATGGAAACAGGATGTACCTGGCTCAATTTGGCTCAATTTCGAGTCTCATATTAAAGGGTCTGTAAATAAGGTATTTCTGATTTTGCAAAACAACATTTTTGCTTGGTCATTGAGTTATTGTGTGTAGAATGCCAGTGGTGGAAAAAGTACCCAATTGTCATTCTTGAGTAGAAGTAAAGATACCTTAATAGAAAATGAAAGTCACAGAGTAAAATCCTACTTGGAAAGTTAATGTCACTGAGTAAAATCCTACTTGAGTAAAAGTCTTAAAGTATTTGGTTTTAAATATACTTAAGTATCAAAAGTAAAAGTATAAATCACTTCACATTCTTAAATTAAGCAAACCAGACTCGATAATTGTATTTTTTTTTAGGGATAGCCAGGGGCACACTCCAACACTCAGACATAATTTCCAAGCGAAGCATTTGTGTTTAGTGAGTCCGTCAGATCAGAGGCAGTAGGGATGACCAGGGATGTTCTCCTGAAGTGCGTGAATTGGACTATTTTCTTTTCCAGCTAAGCATTCAAAATGTAACGAGTACTTTTTGGTGTCAGGGAAAAAATGTATGGAGTAAAAGTACATTCTTTTCTTTAGGAATGTAGTGAAGTAAATGTAAAATTTGTCAAAAATGTAAATAGTAAAGTACAGATACCCCAAAAACTCCTTAAGTAGTACTTTAAAGTAGTTTTACTTTAGTACTTTACACCACTGGTAATTGCTGAGAAAATGTAATATATATATTTCATCCATTTTAGAATAAGGCTGTAACGTAACAAAATGTGGAAACAGTCTGAATACTTTCTGAAGGCACAGTACTGTATGTTTCCATTAACTTGTCGACATTTAGAACATTCACATTGAAAATGAATTAGACAATTGCCTCCTACAATGTTTTCATATAACAATCTTGTGTCGATTTAAAAACAGCTGGATGTGGATGTAATGACTTCACACCTAAAAGGTGTTTCCATTATCCATTTAGGAAAATTGTGCACTAATAAATAGGTGACAGTCTGTTTGCCCTACCACCTATTGGTTTCATGTCTCAGGTAGCCCACAAAAGCCAGCATAGAATACAAGAATTGACTAATATTTGCCATATTCTAATAAATATTATGTGCTTGCACATATCGTCACGGTCCGTGCCATTGTGAAATGTGCTCTCCTGGATCTGAAATAATTGGTTAGTGAAACTTGCATCCAGCCAACCAGAAAAGCAAGGCCAAACATTTCAGACGTTTTCGAACGTCAGGACAATGATCCCGCAAAGAAACTTTCTTTTTATAGTTGAAAAATAGATTTAGCAGGCAGTTGGAATTTAAAATTAAATGTGGATTGGAGCTTCAGAGTTATGTGTTAACATCACAGGCCCCCGTGTACCTTCACAATTATTCAGTAATCGTAATTTATTTGGAAAACATTGTTTCCATCATTTGTCACAATAAAGGAAATTGGAAAACGTTTAAATCCACCCCTGTCTAATGGATGAAAATGTTTTTGATCTTTCGAAAATCCTATCAGCCGCTTCCAAGACGCATTTTTTTTGCGACATTGCTTCTGTCGAGTAAACCCGGGTCAATGGAAATCCAGGAGCGGATTGAATGTCTCTGCTGTAACCCAAGAAGCTTGATCTTTACATCTAGCCACTTAACTAGCAAGTTAGCAAACCAAAATCATAGCTGGATCCCTGAGCTTGATATCATTTATTTGACACAACTTAGATTTCCTATAGTTATACTTAACTTAATCTTAATAGTTATACTTAATAGTTATAAGCAGTTTCCTTGAGTGGCGGGGGTGCCCCCAACCCATTATACCCTGCTATACGGTATAAACAGTATATCGCTCAACCCTACATGTCACACAGATGAAATATTCACTATTGAGGAAGGCCTCTATGTTTCATATTTATTTATATATTTTCTTATTGTTTGCCTATTTTTATTGACTCGATGAAAACAAATAACCTCCTACGTTTCTTTAATCACAGTGTTTGTATTTGTCTGTTAATCATCTATCGATATTATGTGATCCGTCAGGCTCTATAAGTTAATGCATTGTTTTACGTTATCATGTTTATATGATACACACATCCACTCAAGGTAACTGTTTACACCAATTAGTTCAGATAATTGCAAAGTTGTGTATTCTTGCTAATGTTGATAGGAGCCTCACTTGATTAGTCCTGATTTAAATATGATTTTTTTTAATGCTATTTATTATCGGTGTAACCTGAAAATTCAGATGAGTGGATAACAATATAAGTGTTGTTTCTACCTTTTTACCACTTCTAGTTTACTGTGAATCCGTTGGCCAAAATAAGTGTAGCACATCGTTTGTATGTACTCATTTAACACTTGCTAATGTTGATTAACCCTCTAAAACACAACCGACAAGCCCATTATATTATAATAAATAAAACACCTTAGATAATTACTAGTGGCCATCTTTATCTTATTCAGGATGTAGTATCTCGGTGTAGATATTAATATAATTGCAATGAAAATGGAAAGATTTAACTAGCAAACAGATGGCCTTAGTCTATCAATTGGACCTTGTCCTTTTCTGCATGGTTGGGGGGAATGAGAAGCCGTGTTGCCGAGTAGCATTTCTGCTGACCCTCTCTTTTTGGAGAAAAAAAAACTGCTGATTGGCCCTGCTCATTTCATGCATTTCAAATCTCTGCCACACTGATTGATACACTCTGGAATAGCCCAGGCACAGGAGACCGTGCAAGCCATTTACGCAGTGACAAAAAAGCAGCACAAGATAATAATCTGTTTTTCTTTCTTTCCACCCACAACCTTATTATTTGCATTCCATTAATGGAAATAGGAAAATGAAGCCTTTTCTTTTCCTGAAAGAGAAATAGATAGAATTTGGTGTGTATGATCATATATGAATGATATCTGAGGACATGCAGGGTTAGGAGGATATAATCCACACACAGCTGGGTAAACAGTCTGATGGTTTGATAAGCACTGGAATGTAACATTTCCACCTGTAGGGAAGGGGAGAGTGGGAGAGACATAGAAACAAGGAGGGAGGGAGAGAATCAAATCCTTCAGGTACTTGTCCTCACAGTTTACGTTGTTCAGCACATCACTGAGCCCACTAATTGTGAAAGATAATGAGGAATCTTTTAAAGAGCAACTGCGCCTAAAAAAACTACTTCTCATTTAGAAAACAGCCTATGTGGCATCGATATGAGTCAGAAACATGTATTCTATACTGTAAAAAATGACTACCAAGTGTAAAAAGGGGAATTTTGACTGCATCACAACGTAAGTGAAGGTTGGGTTTGTTTCAATTCTGCCCACATGTCCACAGCTGCAGCACACAAGTAATTATCAATCTCAATGAAAACTCCTAGCTCTTAACTTCCACAGTCCCTCTGTAGCCAGACACACAGCCAGGTGTGGGCCTCCCAGCGGAAGCCAGACTGAAGGCCCAACCTGGCTTCTCTTCTTCTAACACCTGTGTGTAGATTAGGCCCTGGGCTGGGGGGGAATGAGGGCAGAGGAGGGGCCTGGAGGCTTGAAGGGAGAGCTGCCCAGGTGGATCCGTTTCCGTCTGTGCTTGCATCTCAAATAGCACCCTGTTCCCTATATAGTGTAATACTTTTTACCAGGGTCCTTGTTCAAAAGTAGTGCACTATTTAGATGATAGGGTGCCATTTGGGACTCAGCCACGGTCTCTAATCCTCTTAACTCACCTCGGGTATAATTGGCAACCAATAGACTCTTCCCTCCCACAAAACTCTAGCCCCCAACCCTACAACTCCCCGACTCCCGCACTATCACTGTAAGAGAGTAATCCAATACATGCTTTTTCATAGACACCTGTACATTCAGGTGCTGCCGAGGAATCAGGAAGCGGCATCGGGCCTCGCTGATTGAGTGAGAGCCCCAGGGAGCCCGGTTTTGCTCAGTGCTGACTAGGCTTATTGGCTAAATTGCTTGCAAGGAAGCACCAATTAAGCTACCCATGATTACACTACCCACTAAACATGTGGATATTGAGCAAACGTGTAGGTAACCTGTATCCTATGTGGGTGTTTTGGTACGAGCCTAAAGCACTAGCATGTCACTATATTGCCCGGTGCTCAACAGCAGACTGGTTTTAACACCACAGGGCTAGTGGACAACATTAAAGATAGTCCACGGCTGAAACAGAGTAATACTTAGTGGTTTGGCTCCAAGGACACACTCTCTCTCATACACACACCACACACCACACAAGACACAGAATCAGCTGAGGTGTTGTAACAACTTGCTGTGCTCCTTGCTCAATAAAGACAGCCCAGACTCATTTGTCTTAATTTCTATCATCTGTGATTCTGTCCTTGTCTCATTGTTTGACTAGAGCAATTACGATCATTATGATAATTTCTCATTGCACTGAGATGAATGTGAAGTTGGGCTATTCACCGAGGGCTTCAGCAAAGGGAAGGGATGAAAAATTTGAATAGAGAACCTTAATTATGTTTGGAAAGCCTTGGGAAAAAAATCAGTTTTTTTTGTTTCTGTGGGTGCCTGTAGGTTCAGATTTGGACGTACAGGTAGCGATGGCTGATCGAATGTTAAAACCTTGTAGGCTCTGGCCAAAAGTAATCAAGTCGTCAAGGCTAGTAAAAATGACGGTGTCTGTGATTTTCTTTGTGCATAATGTCTTTGTCTAAGTGTTTGTGTGTTTGTTGTGTGTGGTGGTGTATGTGTGCCAATGTCTATTTCTGTGTGTTTGTATACGCGCATGTGTTATTTGACTATTAGGACCATCCTGATTACCTCATCCATGTGGGAGTAAATTAAACCCCAAATCGCTAGTCATTTGGTGCGTCCTCACGCGCCTACAGCGGCTTCCAAACTAATGTGTTAAAAGTCATTAAACAACACTCAACTTAATCATTCTCTTACTTTTCATAATTAGGACTGGAGGCTACTGTCAGTTCCGGCGCGGCTCACTTCTTGGCTTTTGGCCACAAGTTAACTGGTGCTAAATTAGATGAGATGACTTTGTTACGAAGGTGTCTGCAGCCACGTTCATAGTCTTAAAAATGCGGTCTTGTCTTATATTGAACAATCTTCCATGTGTGTTATTGATGTGTCATGTGTACACGACCTAAGATTGCAAGCATTTTTTCTGTTAATGTTTCATCCCATTGTGGCAGTTTGTGTTGACATGATTAGCATGCTAGGTTGAGATATCTGACAGGTGTCACTGGTAATAGTGATACTTCAGCTTGAATAGATCCCGTCAGCTCTTCCAATCAGTGGTTGTTTTCCTTCCTTGAGCACCGCTACAAATGATTACCCTGCTTTTTCTAGACTCAGTAAAGGCATCTTCCTAGTGTTGCTTTCTTGCAGTCACCAACTGACTGTATGTGGACGTACGCTACCAGTCAAACGTTTATACACACCTACTCATTCCAAAGTTGTTCTTTATTTGTACTATTTTCTACATTGTAAGAATAACAGTGAAGACATCAAACTATGCAATGACACATGGAATCATGTAGTATTCAAAAAAGGGTGAAACAATTCCAAATATATTTTATTTTTGAGATTCTGGAAAGTGGCCACCCTTTGCCTTTACAGCTTTGCACACTCTTGGCATTTTCTCAACCAGCTTCACGAGGTAGTCACCTGGAATCCATTTCAATTAACAGGTGTGACTTGTTAAAAGTCAATTTGTGGAATTTATTTTCTTAATGTGTTTGAGCCAATAAGTTGTGTTGTGACAAGATAGGGGTGGTATACAGAATATAGTCCTATTTGGTAAAAGACCAAGTCCATATTATTGCAAGAACAGCTTCAAATAAGCAAAGAGAAACAACAGTCCATCATCACTTTAAGACATGAAGGTCAGTCAATCTGGAAAATTTCAAGAACTCTGAAAGTTTCTTCAAGTGCAGTCGCAAAAACCATTAAGCACTATGATGAAACTTGCTCTCATGAGGACCGCCACAGGAAAGGAAGACCCAGTGTTACCTCTGCTATAGAGGATAAGTTCAGTAGAGTTGCCAGCCTCAGAAATTGCAGCCCAAATATATTATTCAAAGTTCAAGTAACAGACACATCGCAAAATCAACTGTTTGGAGGAGTCTGCGTGAATCAGTCCATGGTTGAATTGCTGCAAAGAAACCACTACTAAAGGACACCAATAAGAAGAAGAGACTTGCTTGGGCCAAGAAACACAAGCAATGTACATTAGACTGTGGAAATCTGTTCTTTGGTCTGATGAGTCCACATTTTAGATTTTTGTTTTCAATTGCTGTGTATTTGTGAGACGCAGAGTAGGGGAACGGATGATCTCCACATGTGTGGTTCCCACCATGAAGCATGGAGGATGAGGTGTGATGGTGCTTTGTTGGTGACACTGTCGGTGATTTATGTAGAATTCAAAGCACACTAAACCCAGCATGGCTACCACATCATTCTGCAGCGATACACCATCCCATCTGGTTTGCGCTTAGTGGGACTATCAGTTGTTTTTCAACAGGACAATGGTCCAACACTCCTCCAGGCTGTGTAAGGGCTATTTGACCAAGAAGGAGAGTGATGGAGTGCTGCATCAGATGACCTGGCTTCCACATTCACCAAACCTCAACCCATTTGAGATGGTTTGGGATGAGTCTGACCGCAGAGTGAAGGAAAAGCAGCCCAAAAGTCCTCAGCATATGTGGGAACTACTTCAAGACTGAAGCTGGTTGAGAGAATGACAAGCCTATGCAACGTTGTCATCAAGGCAAAAGGTGGCTACTTTGAAGAATCTAAAATATATTTTGATTGGTTTAACACTTTCTTTGGTTACTACATAATTCCATATGTGCTATTTCATAGTTTTGATGTCTCCACTATTATTCTACAATGTAGAAAATAGTCCAAATAAAGAATCTTTGTGGAGCTCATTCAAATCATTGTGGAACGTGTGGCCCACACTCTCACTCTGTGCTGTGGGGAATGTTGCCATGCTGGGGATGATGTGTGTGTGTGTGTATTGAAAGTCGCTGCAGCATCAGAGCAGATGCCTGTTATGAGTACCGCTTAAGTCCTGCTTTATAAATAAATAACTATCTTAGCACTGCCACTCCTTGGGTGCTTTGTACTCCTTTATACTTATTCCTCTCCTCCTCTTCATCCTCCCCTCCCCTTCCTCTTCTTCAATCTCGTTTGTGGCTGCTGTCAGTCCATTGTCAGTCCATCCATGAATCGTGTCGTATGTCTAGTCATACTTATTCAAGTCTTATTTATCCCGGCATGGTGACACCTTCTCCTCAATTGAATACATCATTGAGTCACCGCTCATATGTTTGGAATTCCATGATGTCATTATGTGTCCATTGGAAAATATTACTCGACCTCGTTTACATGAAGCTTGCCGATCACCAACTCAATATGCCCTCCATCTTCAACTGTTCTGGGATGTGTAGCAGTGGTGTATTTGAGTTCACTGAGGTTGAGCTATATTTATTCACTTTGAAAACTATCAAATTGCAAACATTGTCACATGGTGCACTACCTTTCAGAATCCTTTCCAAGGAGTCAAAAAGTCTCCCAAATTCACCTGGTGACACATTGGCTGCATGTTTACAAGGCTGTAAAGGCAAGAGAGAGTGGCAGGGAACTCGACTAATAGACTTGTAACTGTCATTTTGAGTCAGGGAGCGTCGACTAGAGATCCCCCCCCCCTCAACCACAGTTTTTCTCTAAGGTGACAGGTTCAGTGTAAATGATAGGTTGTCAAGTCTGCCTTTTGAATTAAGTCAAAACTAACCAAATCAGATGCAGAAACTATGTCTGCCGTGGCAGTGAGCATGAAGAGTGTGAGTCATTTGTCAACTCAATCTGCAAGGTTTCAGGGCTGAGATGTCTTACCAGCTTGAGGCAACAGGGTGGAGGCATGTGGCAAGGCAGGTTGTTAGTGTGATACATACACATTGCTACAATGTTGGGCTTGTTAAGTAACTGCTAAAGTGGTGTTTACGATGCTGCCAAATCCTCTGGAGCAACCAGATAGTTTTTAGCCAAACAAATATTAGTTAAACATGAACTACAATGAGACTTCATTGAAATGGGAAGTTGCCAGTTTCAGTATTGAGAGGGCATAGTTTTATTGTCAGGTCAGATTTGACATTCTTTTGACTACTCTGATAACAAATCACATCATTTTCATTTCCCCGTCCGAAATGAATATCAACGCAACTTCTTTAAATCAGAACATTTGCGTTAATGTTTCTCGAAGACGGTGAACCCTCCAGCTATAATATGTCTAGATTTATATGAAGCGTCTCACTTGGCTAGTGATATGCACTGGATACGCCTTCTCCCCCCCTACACCCCCACGAACAACGGAAGACAATACAGGTCCTCCAAATCTCTCTTTACTCACATTAAGACATCATTCATTTCTGCACATCTTAATGAAGTGATCACTTTTCCCAGGAAGTTTTTTTCCATCTTATCTTAACTAAATTCAAAGGTACATTTTATGGCATGTGTGCCAAAGGTTGCTTCCAAGTAATTGCCATCAAATAGCGGGAGAATCATAAGGGTGATGTCATCAGGGAGGGAGGACTGCACGCACACATACCAGTTACTCCAATTGAAACAAGACAAGATGTTTTCCTTTGGCTCCTCCTGAGAGATGTCAGATAGTACTGCCACGTGAAAGAGCTTGGTGATTAAGGAACAAAGTTGATGAAATACTAACTCCTATTGACAAGGCTTTGTCTTTGTCTACAGGCCCGTCTCCTCAGGTGCCTGCAGTTGAAGCCCCTGGCTAGATTCCTTTTGGGCTAAGCTAGCGGAGTGGATTGATAAAACTTAAGCGGGATTGATTGCTTTGCAGCAATTTTCAATGCTGCAACGCCCAGTCCGGACATTGATTTTGCATGGCCAAGTTTTCAGGGATGGCGGTCTTACATTTATATTACTTTTACTCATTACTCTGGCTGGTGTTTTATCAAGAGTGTCACAGTGATTAAGAGTGCTGGTACATAATTGATTAATTTCTCAGGCGTAGGCTAGCACATGGCTTGTGTTTGTTTTTACAATTCTCCCACCCCCATCATGCCATACCCATCTGCCCAACCCCCACACAAACACCCGCTCACAGAAACACACCTGTGTACACACGTACGTTTACGGTCTTACCCTCTAACCGTGCTGTTCTCACACGCCTTCAACTTCACAATCCCCCAACAAGGTTACCTCGTACTGATGTAATAATGTGACGTTTCTGACATTAAAGCCTTGCCACCATCTTCGATATCTCGGATTTGCCGTCAGTCCACCCCTTTCTTTTCCTCTTCAGCCGAGCCCATCGTCTGAATCTTCTGACACTTCAGAGGTGCGCTTCTTCACATGCCTGTCATCCACCCCTCCCTCCCTCTGCCCTTCTTCTATCACTTTCTTTCCTACACTCTGCCTGGCGCCAACACACCAGCCCGAGACTTATGTACTTTGTAGATTTAACACATCTCCAGTTCCATCGCCTTGAAGTTGATAAGTGAAACTAAGCGAGGGAGACTCTGAATGACTCTCTCTTAATGCAGGTATGAAGCAGGTGTCACACCAAAAATAGGGGGGGTGCTTTTAGTGCATAACTCCTTCTGTGCTCTTTCAACAGGTGTACAAAACACTAAAAACACCTAAAAACACATCTTTCTATGACATAGACTGACCAGGTAAATCAAATCAAAATCAAATTGTATTTGTCACATGTGCCGAATACTACCTGAAATGCTTACTTACAAGCCCTTTACCAATCCAGGTGAAAGCTGTGTTGTCTTTACTATCATTAAATTGAAGACATAGTTTTATCAAAGATTCCCTGTAATTAGTATAACGCGATCAAAGTAATTAATCGTGTAACTGTAATTAACTAGGAAATAGGGGGCACCAAGGAAAATATTCAGATTACAAAGTTATAATTTCCCAATATAACCTTTCAGATATTTTCATATCTGATCAATAGTCTTCTGATTAATGATTTATTTATTTTACCTCACGTTAGTCTCATTCCAAACATTGTAAATTGTTGGCTATCTGCACAAACCCAGTCTTGATTATGAGTCATCCATACATCAATTGTCTTGAATCATTTATTTATTACTAACTAAGTAATTCACAGAAATGCATAAACAAACAGTACATATGGTTACATGAAATGATAGAATGTGCCCTAGTGGGCTGAACCGACATGGCAGCTTGTTAGACTGAGGGGCAATGGTGGGTAGACTAAGAAGTCCCTACAGAGTTAATAACAATTTAACAATTAAAATGCTAATCCCTTACACATGAACTCTCACTCATTCGGGAACAATTGCAATCAATATATATATTTACTCTCAGTGTGTCATCTTGATCGCTGGTGAAAAGTTCATTTCTTTTGCAGAATTGTCCGTTTCTCTCCCTCTCTCGGTTGTGGTTAGAGGGGATTGTTCAGAGTCACATTCGTTATAGGATGGATGTTTCGGCGGTTGTAGTTCTTCTCGTTCAATGATGCCGAATTCCTAGCTGCAGACTATTAATTATTTTCAAAGACTTATTCTTATTCTGTTGGATTCGATAGTCTAAGAGTTTTAACCACGTGGTATGGTTAACAGATTCAGCAATGGTCTACAACCTTCAGTCCCTCTCCTACTGGAGAAAAACATGGTCTGCTGATAATGTCTCAAAGTGGGGTTTGCCAGGATGTCTGACCCTAACTGGCTCAGGGGCAGTCCTCTGATTTAGTTCAAATCAAAAGGGAATGGTATTTTCTTCATTAAACAGTCCACAATAATCTTACACCATTATTCAAATAGTATCATCCTCACTCATTCATCTTATATAACATTTCAATGTAAACCTCATATCTGAGGCTATCATATAAACAGCGTTATGGTAATGCGGCCACACCGTCTCTCTTGAGCTTCCCAAGTTGTTCCAAACGCACCAGTTCGTTGCTGGATCTTTTACACTTTCTCTGGAACATGAAATTTGTTCGTACCTCACGTTCTGTGAGGTGGAAGGATTTCCTTTGTCTCCATGAAAACTACTCTCTATAACTGTGTGTCCATGAGGCAGGGTCTTCCTTAGGAATTTATGACCACACTCTGCCCACAGCAGTCTGGTTGTAGAAGCAGAGAGCGGGGGATGGTGCTCGATGTACTCAAAGAGGGCAACATCATGACAGCTCGGATCCCGTATTGATGTCACTTGTTAAATGCACTTCAATCTGTGTAGATGAAGGGGAGGAGACAGGTTAAAGAAGGATTTTTAAGTCTTGAGACAATTGGGACATGGATTGTGAATGTGTGCCATTCAGAGGGTTAATTTAAGTGCCTTTGTACAGGGTATTGTAGTAGGTGCCAGGCGCACCGGTTTGTGTCAATAACTGCAACACTGCTGGGTTTCCTGTGGTCCACCAATGGTCCACCACCCAAAGGACATCCAGCCAACTTGACACAACTGTGGGAAGCACTGGAGTCAACATGGACCAGCATCCCTGTGGAACGCTTTCGACGCCTTGTAGAGACCATGTTCTGTGGTGCAACTCAATATTAGGAAAATTATCCTAATATTTGGTATCCTCAGTGTTTACCTCGCTGCAATATATCTCTATTATGTGTTTTAGAACATGTGATACTAAGTGTTTCCTGTTGAAACACACCTTCCATAAAATGAAGAGGTTTTCAATTTGCTTGATAAAGATGGCTTACATACAGTTGAAGTCGAAGTTTACATGCTCTTAGGTTGGAGTCATTAAAACTCTTTTTTCAACCACTCCAGTTTTGGGAAGTCGGTTAGGACATCTACTTTGTGCATGACACAAAGGTACTTTTTGTAGAAATGTCATTTGGTCTAATGAAACAAAAATAGAACTGTTTGGCCAGAATGACCATCGTTATGTTTGGAGGAAAAAGGGGGAGGCTTGCAAGCCGAAGAACACCATCCCAACCATGAAGCACCGGGGTGGCAACATCATGTTGTGGGGTGCTTTGCTGCAGGAGGGATTGGTGCACTTCACAAAATAAATGGCTTCATGAGGAATGGAAAATTATGTGTTTGACCCTAGTAAAACAATTTAAAGGCAATGCTACCAAATACTAATTGAGTGAATGTAAATTTCTTACCCACTGGTAATGTGATGAAAGAAATAAAATCTGAAATAAATCACTCTACTAATATTCTAACATTTCACATTCTTAAAATAAAGTGGTGATCCTAACTGACCGAAGACAGTGACTTTTTACAAGGATTAAATGTCAGGAATTGTGAAAACCTGAGTTTAAATGTATTTGGCTAAGGTGTATGTACATTTCCAACTTCAACTGTATTTGAGGATAATGTGTATTCTGGAAAATAATCTGAATTTATGTTAACATTATAGTTTTGAAAACATAGCTTGTCCAAGAAAGGTGTTCTCTTGGCACTATATGCCCAGGTATGGGGTAAATTGGGCCGCAGGACAGGGTAAGTTAAGCCTCCTACAAATTTCTGAACTGAATTGAATATTACCACTACCTTTTTAAAACCATGTCTATCTTTATTTCCCAAACACAATTCAACACAGTCACAAATGGTTTTTGAATCATTTTAAGCATATTTTAACACACGCTTAACCGCAAAAAAACAAAGTTTTGCCGTTTTCTAAACACTTAAAGTAAGCCAGGCACTGTTGTTACCTCATATCCCAGCGGTAATGCCTTGCATTATGCCTGGGAAGAAAAAAACGTATATTTGCTCAACTTACCCAAAAGGAAACATTTTGCCTATAATAGCCCACACAGCTACAACCAAATATAATTTGTTCAGAAGTAGCCAGCTAGTTATGCTAACCAAAAGAATGTTTACAAAGCCATGGCTGAATGCCTCTTGATATAACTAACTTCCCACAATGATTTTAATCAGAACAGTTTCGAGTTTCTTTTTGTTGTAGTTCTCAGGTCAAATGATTCCAAATTGAGTAGTAGCAGCTTGTGACTAGTTCATGTTGATAGAAGAACATGAATACGTAGCCTGCTAGATCTAATATATGTATTCATCTTACATGAACATACCTGGTTGATCTGTTGTTGTTGTCTTCTGTGGAAATCCTAACATTGTTGGACAGGTTAAAACACTATTTGTTCTTTGTATACATAGAGCCAGTTCTTTTTTCTTATAGTCAACCCTCCAAATCAGCAATTGGGAGAACACTAATTTAGAATGCCTGTGCAAGTGTTAAACTTCAAGAACATTGATAATAGGGAGTAGGCCTACTTAAACACTGGGAGTATTAATATCTGTATGTTACAGTGACCTTTGTGTTGCTTAAAACATTGTATGCCTGTAACACGATGCACTGCTTTCTAAATATATATATTTTTTATTTAGGGCCAAATTTGAGCAAATTCTAAAACTGTGATTAATCCCGATTTAAATAATGCCATTAACTCGATTGATTATTTTAATAATATTATAACAAGCTTCATGAAACCTCTAACACAACACATTAATTTGACTTCATTTGTTTTACCTAATTTGCTTACCACTTTATCCATGTGGGTTCTTCCTTCACAGACTCCATGAAATGATAACTTGGTCCTAAATATTTGGTCAAATTATACATTTTGGGTACGGTTTCCTAGAAACAAGGGTGGCTCAACTTACCGCACTCTCTCATGCATGTGAATAGGTTCAAGGGGGCTTTAACTCATATGTTCTGTGGCCTTTGTATCTGACTGTGGTCTGTGAGTGATTACAGTATTCCTTTACAGTGCCTATATCACGTGTGATTCACGGCAGACACACTGTGCCAATTCTTAGTCGGAATTCACATTCTGTTTGAGAGAGTTCAATATTTACTGCTTTCAGCACAGGGGGCCCTCTAAATATGATACATGTCCAACCAAACATCGCCAAGACCACAAATCTGTGACAAATTTGATCTTAAACGTTTCCCTCTGTCTGTTTTCAGTAGTTATCCTCCTTGGAGGAAAATGACAAGGTGGTTACCAAGTCATGACGAGAGCAGAAACGTAATTAGTACATTTTCTTCCGCTCTGTTGATTCAATACAGCCTGTATTTGGATCACAGCGTTAACACGAAAACATATATTTGAAACGTACACATTGTGCACACATGACGCCACATAAACAGAAAACACTGCAGACATACAGAATGGTTCCAGTTTTACGTAGGACCACCAATGTGCTCTACAAGACACAGGATTTGAAATTGCTGAACTGAGTTTCCCACCCAAACGGAAGAAATGCAAGAAGCTTCCGGTTTTCTGACCACCGTACTCTTAACATCCATCATCAAACTTAAGCAAATGTAGCATAACAAGGACCGTGCGCAAGAAAAACATAAGTTATTTGAAAAATTGATCTGCTTTAATTAATTTGTTAGTTTCCTGGAACCAGCGTCCCCGATCTATAGCATGGGAGCCAACCGGGCTTGAGGGATGTTGTGGATATCACTATGATAATTTTGAATATTAAGCTCCACTTTATCTGCAAATTCAATCTGACCTAGCGACTGCACATCGTTTATATTCCTTAGGACCGGCTGACAAGATGAATATTTTCTAATAAAACCCTGCTTCTCCAGGGCATGATTCCTCATCCCTAAGAATAATATCAGTCTATCGAACTGTTTATTGAGTGCTGAGGAACAAAGCCACTATGCTATTGTTCACTGTAGAAAACAAAAAGTGATAGGTGATAATCAAAAGAACCCCAGAAAAAGACGAGACAAACTCGCTCATCTTCCTACTACTAAACTTAGGCCCAGCAAAATGGAGGCAGAGGGGCAGAAAATCCTCAACAGAAGTTTGGCTGCTTCTTTAAGTCTCGCTCCCTTGTGTCTGTTTCTTTCCGAGCTCAATTGGCCGGCAGCAGCACCGCATCTGACCAGCATATTAAAAACGCCTATTTTAATGTTTGCATTGCTGCAGGGAATATTAAATTGAGTTTCTTGATAATGAAGTAAAGCTTCCTCAAATGGAATATTTCTTAAGTCCTATACTACATTTTTTATTCATCTTTGCGTTCCTCCCTTTCTCTTCTCTTACCTAACCAGACGGAATACTATTTTGCCTCAATGCACACACTGATCACACAGTGTGGTGTGAGCTGCATACCTAAGGTTTCCTGTAGCTTTGTGTATAAAAACTAAAATCTGCCCTTTTTTCTCCCCCTGTTGGCTATCAGAGCCCTACAGGAGCCATGGTGTTACAGGGGAGAGCCTAATACCATGGAAATGGAACCCGCTCAGTCAACAACCCTATCGGCTGCGAGGGAAGAGACAGTGTTAAAAAGGCCACTACAGTGGCTGACATCTTTTTAACACTAGAACTGCTAAAACAGTCATGTAGACTGCTCGCGATTGTATTCTTTTTTTTAAACAGTAGGGCCTGCTCTGCTCCATCTTCCAACAGTCGAAAGTGCAATGCCCGGCTGATAATAACTTGATAATTGCCTCGAAATGGAACCTAAACTATACCGAAACTAATTTCACACAGATAACAGAATAAATACATAAAGTAAAGTTTGATGTGGGAGAAAGGGGTGAGTTGATGAGCGAGGGGACTCGGACGATGCATAATTATGCAATCACCAATAGTGAATGAAGAACAGGGAGGGCCATTCTATTGTATCGATCCATTTGAATTAGAATCTTAAAATGGTATGTACCCTGTATCAGTCCACTGAATCCACGCAGTCTTATCAGTGTACTCTAGCGTACTTGGAGTAGGCTACACAGTGAGGACTTGCATAATTGTACATGCTTGAATGGCTTTCAATATCTGGGAAAAGTACCACATCGGGCAGCAGGGGAGTGAGTGTCGGAGAATGTGGCGATGAAGCTTGTGGAACCTTACGTTTGCAAGGGGAGAAATGTCACCATGGACAACTTCTTCAGTTCACGGTCATTGGCGAACATGTTGCTTGCAAAGAAAACAACTCTGGCTGGCACCATGAACAAAGTGAGACAGGAGTTCCCTCTCTCAACGGTGCTGAAGAATGACAAGATGATGGGGACACAATAAAGAGACAACCGGAGACTATTAAGCACTATAACCAAACAAAGATGTGTTAAAGATTGTCAAGCAAGTGAAAGTTACAAAAACAGTTAGGATAAGGGACAACTGCTACATGAAATCCAACTGATACCATTACGTGAAGACTGACAAGCAGGAGCTGACAATAATTTACTCTTTTTGATTGCTGCCATATAGACACATTCATTATAATGCCGTTATTAGTTTCACCATTTATCAAGGCCACTTGGTGCTTACAATGATGTTTAGGATACTGATGTTTTCATCATTTTGCTGCACAACTTGACCGTGCATCTTGGTGGTTGTGTAACGCCTGTCGTCGGAAGGAGTGGACCAAAGCGCAGCGTGAAAAGTGTACATGATTTAAAAAAATACAAATTAAACACTCGAAAGCGACCAGTTCTGTCAGGTAACAGAGACTAAACAGAAAATAACTACCCACAAACACAGGTGGGGAAAAAAGGCTGCCTAAGTATGATTCCCAATCAGAGACAACGACAGACAGCTGCCTCTGATTTGGAACCACACTCGGCCAAACAAAGAAATAGACAACATAGAATGCCCACCCCAAATCACACCCTCACCTAACCAAATAGAGAAATAAAACACCTCTTTAAAAGGTCAGGGCGTGACAGGTTGGGGTATTTAAAAAAAAATTGTCATAAAAAGACACTGTTACCATGTTTCAACACATGGTTGTGTAATTTGACATAAAATATCATTATTCTAATGCCTTCAAAAACACAACCAAATGATTATTTCTGTGATAGCATTTATGAATGTTGCCGTAAGAATGACTGCTCATTAGCTTGAAGGGTGGTCTGTCGAGGCCCAGCGGTTCTGGTGTTAAAATGATATCTGCGTACTATTTCCTGTATGTAGCTTAACCGGTCACTCGACCCTACATTTTCTTACTCATACTTGTACCAACGGCCATGCTTTCCTTGTAATATGCAATAATATGATGTACTGGTAGTCCTGAAAGGCTGCTCTTCTAAGGAGTCCCAAACTTCCTACCAGCTTACTCCCATACGCCTCACAGCAAACAACGCGTACTAATGCTAGTAAACCCAATGGGAAACATCTCCAATTGGATGTTAGGATACAGGGCAAAAGGGAAAAGACCCAATAAGGTAGCCTCAAGGTAAGAGTGGGCGCTGTGTTCATGCAAGCTACATGCTGACGCAGGATGTTTACAGTGTACAGTACACCGCTCCAAACTAGACCATGTGGGGCATGCCAGGGCCAGCTGATTGCTGTGCCATACCCACTCACCTATTGAGGGTGTGAAGGTGGCTAGGGTAAACAGACACACATTCAGGGTGTGTATGGGTGTGTTTCAGTGTGTAGAGACGCAAAAAAAAACACGCTGACAACAGTACAGAGGTTCCACAACATGCAGCCAAACTGACACAGAGCCAGATGTAGATCTCTTGATAACTACCTCCTAATATGGTATGACATGTCTCACACAAACACACACGAGAAACATCAATAGGCCTAAAGAAAAAAAACAAAGTCAAGAAGCATGTACCATAGGTAGCGCGCACACTCACTCTGAATCCCAGCCAAGCGGCCTCCTAAGTGGGCACGTGGGAGTCGACACGCAGTGGGAGAGCTTGTTGTGTTCGGCACACATACCCTATGTAGTGTGCTACTTTAGACTAGGATTCATAGGGCTCTGGTCAAAAGTGGTGCACTATACAGGTAATAGGGTGTCATTTTGGACGCATCCAATATCGCAGCTGGGGATACACAAAATAAAATATGACAACATCTTTAGATGCAAACATGATCTGCATAATATTACCACCCTCTGATGAGGTTGTGTACAGTTGAAGTCGGAAGTTTTACATACATCTTAGCCAAACTCATTTAAACTCGGTTTTTCACAATTCCTGACATTTAATCAGAGTAAAAAGTCCCTGTCTTTGGTCAGTTAGGATCACCACTTTATTTTAAGAATGTGAAATGTCAGAATAATAGTAGAGAGAATGACTTATCTTTTTCTTTCATCACATTCCCATTGGGTCAGACGTTTACACACACAATTAGAATTTGGTAGCACTGCCTTTAAATTGTTTAACTTGGGTCAAGCATTTCAGGTAGTCTTCCACAAGCTTCCCATATGCAGTTTCAAACCGTAGTCTGGCTTTTTATGGTGGTTTTGGAGCAGTGGCTTCTTCCTTGCTGAGCAGCCTTCCAGGTTATGTTGATATAGGACTCGTTTTACTGTGGATATAGATACATTTGTACCTGTTTCCTCCAGCATCTTCACAAGGTCCTTTGCTGTTGTTCTGGGATTGATTTGCACTTTTCGCACGAAAGTACGTTCATCTCTAGGAGACAACGCGTCTCCTTCCTGAGCGATATGACAGCTGCGTGGTCCCATGGTGTTTATACTTGCGTACTATTGTTTGTACAGATGAACGTGGTACCTTCAGGTGTTTGGAAATTGCTCCCAAGGATGAACCAGACTTGTGGAGGTCTATAATTTTTGGTTGTTGGTTGTTTTCTTAAATTTGTCCACGATGTCACGCAAAGAGGCACTGAGTTTGAAGGTAGGCCTTGAAATACATCCACCAGTTGACTCAAATGATGTCAGTTAGCCTATCAGAAGCTTCTAAAGCCATGACAATTTTCTGGAATTTTCCAAGTTGTTTAAAGGCACATTCAACTTATTGTATGTAAAGTTCTGAAATAATCCTTCTGTGAACAATTGTTGGAAAAATTACTTGTGTCATGCGCAAAGTAGATGTCCTAACCGACTTGCCAAAACTATAGTTTGTTAACAAGAAATTTGTGGAGTGGTTGAAAAGAGTTTTAATGACTCCAACCTAATTGTATGTAAACCTCCGACTTCAACTGTATATGTGGATATCTTTGTTAGAAAGAATACTACATTTCCCTTGACAGAGTGATGTTGATGTAAAAAATTGCTCAATTTACCCCACTCTCCTCTACTGTATCTGTACAAGGGATTTGTCTCATCTCCAACAAGGCTTTTATCAATCTGTTATATCGCTCAGTTTATGTTCTCACCCTTGTCTTTATTGAATTGGAGTTATATTGTTTCATTATTGGTCGAAAAATGCCATCTGCAGTTCTGCACTCACTCGCTCACTTGTTCACTGGCTTTCTCACTCACTCACTCACTCATTGGAAATGGTTTGCAACAACGTGTGGACCTTTTTTTCCCTAACCAGCTTTTATTTCATACTTGAGAGCACTTTGCCCAAGGCCGTTCTTGTAGCTAGCATGATAAATTATTTTATCATTCAATCCAACTACATAATTCAATTGCAAATCTCAAATTTTGACATTGATTCAATGAAAATACCTAGATTTCACATGTAGATTGTCTTTTTGACAGGTCCACTAATTTCTCATGCATCTGTTGCTTTTTGTATTTGGCTGGCTGTTGTCTTTTCCAGTCCCGATTTGTGCATACCTATTGGGATTGAGTGGAATAACATGGCATTGACACATTTGTACATTTATATAATGGATGACTCATATAACTGAAGATCCCATCATTCAGTGCGTAGGATAAGACCTGTTCTTGTTAATGGTGATGGGAGTGGAGAGTGAGTGCTAGGAGGTTGTGAGGGAGAAGTGAGAGAGGCAGGGAATGAGTGAGGGAGGGAGGGGAGAGAGAAAGGGGGGTCGTTCATGAGGGAGCAGCGCTCTGCTATAAGCAGGCGGATTAAAACTATACTCGGGTACGTGCACCAATACAATTAACAGCGACCCCCTCCTTCCTCAATCCTATTAGCCCAGTGTCAGAGAATGAAGGGGGAACAAGGAATATGAAAAATGCCTGACCTATCTTTATTAGATTCTAGTCAGAGGGAACTAAGCAGATTAAAACCAGCGTGTATCAATCGCAGGCCGACTCCTCCGAGATAAATCCATTACTCTCCAAGTTATCAAGGCTCAGCAGCTAAAATTAAACAGCCTCTCCCTTTGTCCCTTTGGTGCCATGGAATGTTCGGCATCTGTGGAACAATGTGTTGAACACATTGGCGCAGAAAGCTGATTAACAAAGATACTCTTGTACATATAGTGTTGGTGGACACCTCTTCGGCTATTTCAGCCATACCTGTTGCTGACAGGTGAATACAATCGAGCACACAGCCATGCAATCTCCATAGACAAACATTGGCAATAGAATGGTCCTTACTGAAGAGCTCAGTGACTTTCAACGTGGCATCGTCATAGGATGCCACCTTTCCAACTAGTCAGTTCGTCAAATTTCTGCACTGCTAGAGCTGCCTCGGTCAGCTGTTAGTGCGGAGTGCTGTTAGTGCTGAGTTCCAAACTGCCTCTGGGAGCAACTTCAGCACAATAACTCTTTGTCTGGAGCTTCATGAAATGGGTTTCAATGGCCGAGCAGCCACACACAAGCCTAAGGTCACCATGCGCAATGCCAAGTGTCGGCTGGAGTTGTGTAAAGCTCACCGCCATTGGACTCTGGAGCAGTGGAAACGTGTTCTCTTGAATGATGAATCACGCTTTACCATCTGACAGTCCGACGGACTAATCTGGGTTTGGTGGATGCCAAGAGAACGCTTCCTTCCCGATTGCATAGTACCAACTGTAAAGTTTGGTGGATGAGGAATAATGATCTGAGGCTGTTTTTCATGGTTCTGGCTAGGCCCCTTAGTTCCAGTGAAGGGTAATATTAATGCTATGCCATACAATGACATTCTAGACAAGTCTGTGCTTCCAACTTTGTGGCAAAGTTTGGGGAAGGCCCTTTCCTGTTTCAGCATGACAATGCCCCCGTGCACAAAGCAATGTCCATGCAGAAATCGTTTGTCGAGATCGGTGTGGAAGAACATGATTTGCCTGCACAGAGTCCTGACCTCAAGCCCATCGAACACCTTTGGGATGAATTGGAACACAAACGGTCAGCCAGGCCTAATCGCCCAACCTCACTAATGCTCTTGTGGCTGAATGGAAGGAAATCCACGCCGCAATGTTCCAACATCTTGTGGAAAGCCTTTCCAGAAGAGTGGAGGCTGTAATGGCAGCAAAAGGGGGACCAACTCCCTTTTAATGCCCATGATTTTGGAATGAGATGTTTGACGAGCAAGTGTCCACATTCAAACCCGGGATCAAACCCGGTTCCGTTGTGACGCCGCTAGCACTGAGATACAGTGCCTTAGACGGCTGTGCCCCTCAGAATCCCTGAATGCCTGCTCGAGAATGTCTGCTCGAGTTACACAGGCGATGCTAGTTGTTCCTGCCGAGAGGTATACCTGGGATATGTTGGTTGGGGAGGGCACCTTTTTTTCTCTCTACATATCTCTCTCTTTTTGTCATACCTCTCTTCTATTTCCCCATTGTCTTTTCTCTCCTCCCGTTCTCTTCATTCCACCACTGGTTCCCTCTTTTTTTCACGGTCAATTCCTCTCTATCCAACTCTCTTTCTTCCTCTACCTTTTGTCTCTCACTCTCTCTCCCTCCCTCTCCCTCTCTTCCTCTCCCTTTCTGCATGCCACTGTTGCAGCTGAAGGCCCCCTGTATCAAAAGTTATTTGGCTGTGGATTGCAGAATGACAACCAGGGGAGAGACCGGCAGGAGAGGGAGCAGACGGTGGGGACTTCGCCCTGACAGACAATCACTAAATCATGCATAGAAGCCTCTTCTCTTTGAACCTGGGTGTGTGTTTGAGGGCGGATGCTCCTCTCTCATTAGACTGTGTGGCTGTTAAATTGATCAAGGACTCTCCTCTGTTGGATGACCCCTCTTGACCCCCGACCAGAGATTATCATTTTCTATGGAGTATCATCAGCAGCCATTACCCCACCCCACCCTACCCATGCTACAGTATATGCTGTACCATCTCACATCAGTGCTAGGTAGAGAGGATTCTAAAGGGTTTAGCTCGAGGACTGAATTTTTATCAAACATCAAACACAATCTGTAGAAATAACCTTGTTCCTGGAATCCAATGGAATGCAATCATCTCGAGTGTCGAGTTCAAATTGGTAACAAGTACACTGAAGGGAGGCTTGAAGAACCAAGGGCCGGATTCACCGGAACTGGATTCAATCTGTCATTCGGTGTTTCTTCACCGATCAAACTATTTAATCATAGTACTTCACATGGTCATATTCACGGTGCAGGAGTCAAGATGTCAACCTGAAGTCCTGGGTAGTATTCACTAGGAACAAAATTAAGTAAACGTGCTGAAATGGGGAGAGACCTACCTGAATTTGTCCAATGAGACACTTGGACAAAGGTTTACCTACGGTAAACACTAATGACATGA